>NC_083624.1:12677373-12772373 GCF_963584025.1 Labrus mixtus
CAGTTTAACTTCTCATGGAAACAGCTACATATTCAGTTAAATGGTCTGTTAGGTCAAAAGGGTTAGGGTAGATGTTTCAGATGTTTCAGTTCAAAACATCTGGAGTGCTGGTTAATCTGTAGTAGTGGTTATGACATTGTTTTAATATTTGTCTGAGCTTATGTGCTTTTGTTTGTTGGATCTAAACGTTTTTATATGTTGATCCATCTTCCAGGGTCATGGTGGACAAACTGGGCTTATGTACTGTGCGTATGCTTATGTATGCTAATGTGCTTACGCAATTGCGGAGTCAGGGTTTTTATGAGGCATGGGCAACAATTATTAAAAGGGCACCATATGCAGGCCAACTTATTCACCAGCAGGGCAGCCTGGAGGGCACTGCATTGCATTTTCTCCACCGAAAGAGCACACGATAGGACACACGCCCTCTGGAGGACACATTACAAGTTTTTTTTTTTTTGTCCCACTGGAAGGGCACCCTGCAGGGCATGTTACAACGTTTTGTCCACTGGAGGGGCACCCTGCAGGGCATGTTACCACTAATTGTCCACTGGATGGGCACCCTGGAGGGCAAGTGACAACATTTTGGTCATCGGAAAGGTCGCCCTGGAGAGCGCTTCATCACGTTTTGTCCACTAAGAGGGCACATGAAGGGCATCTTATTAGGTTTTATCTACCTCATCCAAGATGGCACTTTTGCAGCTTTTTTTCTCGAACGTTTGGGCACATTTTAAATGACATCAATATGGGGTTCTCCATGAAAATGAGCCTGTATTGGTAAATCTGATGAATCTTCTAGAAGGCCCCTAACCCTTGTGTTACAAATTTGCATTACACCTTTAAAAAAAAACACAATGGTCATGGTGCTTGAAACAGCAGCCTTGCAATACGACATGTTTCATTTCTGTTCCCTAAGTCTTCAAAGGTTGATTTGATGGCAGAATCCTGCAGCAGCGTTACGTAACAGCCTCCTAGTGCGGTGATGTGAGTCTTCTCTTTATTATTAAGATTCAGCCCAGGTCTCTTGCATATCTGTCTGCCAGCCTGTTTTCAGCATTCTTGTCCCCTGCGTCTCTATAGTAACGGGTAGGCAAGTGAATGAGAGCTGGACAAAGTGTGCAGTGTAGGACTGAGCGTGGGCTGAACCACTGCACAACACTCATACCCACACTGCAGTGAGTGATCAATAGAAGACATACATGTTTGTGAGAGTCTGTCGCTGCAGACATGTGTCTCACTCCTCCACATCCAGATACTCAGTCTGTTACCTCTGCCTTGGTACTGCTCTGTTTCTCACTCCTCTGGATTTGTGCTCCTCTCATCAGTAATGAAAGAGGAGAAGAATAACCAATGTTTGACTGTCGCCTTTATTTAAGCACAAACATCTTCTCTTTTCTTATTGGCGTTAACATATTGAACAGCATGTGTTTTTTGTTGAACTGACTTATTACTACCTTAATTGAACTGAGGACACAGACTGTGGTCAGAAACCTTGATACATGCCAGAGTATATGGAAAAATGTCTTATTGTTTATGGTTAAAGAATCCAGGAAGAGGATTATTATAGTGGTTAAAACCCATGGTCTTTACCTGATGCAGTCATTTCAAAGAACTGCACTGAAGTTCTGTATTTTATGAAGTTAAACACTCTATGTGTTTTAGGGTAATGTGTCAAGAAGAGCTAAAAAAACAGCACAAGTTCACAAACCATCTTGTTGCAAAGCAGTTATGGTATAACAGTGTATGTGTAAAGTCAGCTGCTACGTTGAACCTATTCTAAATAAACTAAATGTTTGTCTGAGGGGATTTCATAATATCAACCCAAGATTTGACCACGGTTCAATTATTTTATTGCCCATGCACCCAAAAACCTGCATGCAAGGGATGGTTTGGTTTAGAAGTCTGATAAGTATACAACAGTAAGGTTTGAGTAGGCATGGTTCTATTCAAGAAAATCTCCTGTGAAGAAAGCAACGGGAAACTCTGGTGTTGAAAAATGATGCCAATCAAAAGTGCAAAAACTTGTAGTTCCTCGAGTGTCCACTTGAGGCTGACTGCATATTACCTAGAGATACACAACCCATATCAATTCAATTCAATTCAATTCAAAAAACTTTAAAGGCACACAGAGCAGTAAATTAACAACAGTGCAGGTATATGTCTTTTGTCGGCTGAAATAAACATGTTCACAGCCCGGTAAAACAAAATTGGTTTATGCATTTATTGGAACACACTATACATACTATGGGGGAAGGGTTATATAATTTAGATATTTTGATTTTCTGAAGAATAACAGTTATTCAGTGACTGAAGACTGACTGGTGGGCCGGTTGTAGCTGTTTGTCCTTTGCTTGTCACTAGGTTGAAAAGTTAATTTGAGACAGCCTTTCCAATATTGAGATCTCCATCGATTGGCTTTCAAAGTGCATTTCAGAAACCAATAGGTGATGTCACTGAGACTTTGTCCATGTACTGTATATACAATACAGTCTGTTGAGGAAAGCAATAAAAGACACAAAAATGAATTCTAGGAACTGTTTGCTGTTGTCTGAAGACAATTTAGATTATTATGAATCTCAATAACTAGATACATGAGGTGAATCAATTGAGGTGATTGTTGTTGTCTCTGAGTTTGAGAATAACTAAATAGAAATTGTGAATTTTCTTTTTAAAAAAAACATTTTTAAGTATAAACAATCCAAATACTGGAATAGTTTTTTTCCAAAGACTTGTATGGTTTTGTTACTAAATCTGTATAACGTCCCTCATGTATATGTTTACAATTTATAGTTTAATTTGCTTCTTCTAGGAAGAGGATGTTCTGTAACCGACATCCAGCAGCTTCACATGAATGGAAAAGACCAAATCTAGAATAACTGAGGAAACACACGTTAGAGATTATGTCTATTTTGCTGTCCTCTTTGCTACATAACCACCCCGCTAATCTCTTAAACTAGTTTACATCATAAGAGCGTTGCACTGAGAGGAAACTGGTCACCACTTTTACACTTCCTGAGGCTCAGAAGGAAAACTCAGTCAAAGAATCTTCATTCAGTTTATTGAAAAGTGATGTGTCATCCATGCCGTCATGTTACATTATAATATAAATGTAACATAACTTTACAGTTCTGTGTGTCTATGACACTTTTTATATTTAGCATTGAGCTATTATACAACATAAAAGAAATACAGAACTAATTCCTCTATTCACAGCACACCTACACATCGTTCATTGTTATTTTTTCCTCTTTATTCACAATGAATCACTTCACACCACATGAATCTGCATGATAATTCTTCTATGAAGTGTGAGGAAACAGCCACAAATGCAGGACTTTGTAGCCTATAGGTGTCTAAAGCTCAAAATTAAATGTAATAAATTAACATTCGAATAGCAAGTTATCACCTGTTTCTTGTTCTCAGACTTTAATATTGTAATTTTTTTAAATAATTGAAACTTTATTGACTTGTATGGCGTGAAATTCGTAGACAAGTATGGTGGGAAAAAGAACAAGAAAAATGGGGGAAACATAACAGACATTAAAAAATGCATGATAAAAAGAAGATACAATACTGCTGAAAGCATCATCATGATTACATTAGTTTGTACTTAAACAGACAATCAACACCCTGACAAGAACAGGGGGCTTTCTTCTGATAAATACCTGCTTAAACTGTCCAGTTGCTCTTTAGGAAATTCCTTTTTTCCTATTCAGTTTGCCAAGCATATTTTCACATACAACTACTGCCATCATTTCTTCTTTCCACATTTTCAGAGTCGGGTTTTTGGCTATTTTCAACATCTTTAGAATTAACCAAGCACATGTTATTAAGCCACTTGTTAAAACTCTAAGTGAATATTTACTTAAACCAGGTACTACAGTTTGATCTCCAAGGAGACAAAGCTGAAGTGACGTGTGCAGTCGACGCTCTAAAGAATCCTCCATAAGTTGTTCAACCTGTAATAATAATGGGGACTCAGCGCTCTCATAAAGCATGAACGTATGTGTTGTGTTTTACATTTCCAACATAGATTAACCACATACAATAATATATATATATATATATTGAATACATTTGCCTCTGGCCTCTCTAATATATATTGCCAAATTTAAGACACATTTAAATCAGTTTGGACCTAACCATTTATTTCTTATGTAAGGGGTTTTCATAGTGAATCAATGGAAAAAGCTGGTTTTATGGCCATGTAATGTAAAGACTTTACAGACTGTTACAATTGACAGTCACTTGTTTTTAAAAGTTTAATAAATATTGGACGTAAAGTGTTTGATCATCTAATAAATAACTATAACACTAATCACACCTCACGTTGAAAGTATTGGTTGATGTCTTTACAGGTAATCTACACCACGTCTCTGACATTTTGCCTTAACATTGCTTCATTCTAACCATGTTCACAGTATGTTCAAGAGTTGTTTTTGTATTCTTAATGAACAGAACAGGGTCTGTATCCAGAGTGAGGGTCTCTGTAAAAAAAAAGAGAGAAACACAAACGTTTAAATTGTTAATCCCCCATTTCTCTTTACTTTCGCTCTTTGCATTCTCTCGCCGTCTTATTCACCGGTTAATTTTAGCTCCATGTAGGTGTGCTGTTCTAATTTTGCCGAGCCTTCATTACCACTCTCTATGACTCACTCATGACTGCAACACTTCACAAAGCCACACGAAGCCCACTCACTGATGTACCCTGTGTCCCAGTAAAGCACAGCTGTGGGACTCATTTCACCCTGAATATGTGACTTGTGTTCAATTTGTCAGGAATCAATCCGTTTTTGAGCTAATTTAATCATAACATTTTTTGAAGAAAAAATACTTGCTGCAGATGTTTTGTTCTGGCATGCAAGTTATCTATCATATTCCACTACGTCATATTAAACTGGTGAATATTAGTCATAAAATTCAAGTTCCTGCCTGTTACTTGTGCTGAAGGGTTTCAAGACTGGAGGACCTTAGAAATGACAAAATACACACTTTGTCAAGATTTCTTCAGAGCTGTGGGGATGATTATACTAATCCAATCTGTCAGATGTTTAAACCATCAACTGAATGAACCTTTTAGTTTTGGAAAAGAAAATTGGAATACTTTCAGTACAAAATGCAAGATTTTACGTAAACAAGTCTAGATTACTAAAACTTCACTGAGATATTGCCTGATTGAATAACAAACTCTTAATGCCTGGAAAAAAAAACATGTACTTTATAAAACATTATTGTAGTCTCAGTGACATCATCCTTTGGATTATAGGCAGGCGTAGGAAGCCCAATGATGGTGGTCGCCATATTAGAAATGCTGACTCATATAACTTCCAACTGAACAAGAAGCAGTCAGAAGAAGAGTTGAGGCGGGCCAAACGCATTTCTGGGATGCTGAAACAAGCCCATTTAGCTGTTCTATTATGTAATTTATATCCCAAACAATGAAAACAGCCCAAACAAAGCCAACACTTTAAGGTCCCTGACAGGATATAGCTATTGAAGTGATGCCTGGCAAAAACCACAACACACCCAACTGTCTGTCAATAAGCCATGCCTGATGTGATGCCTTATTATGTATAACGCTTAGCTTCAATTAAATCAAAATGGATGTGTTTTTTTTTTTTTAATCACCCCCTTACAGTTTTACCAATAAAGACACTGAGCTAAAGAAACCTGACCTGTTTTCTGTGCCAGACTGTAAACATGTGTATTGTTGCTGTAAAAATGGACATTTTAATATCAACTCAAAAAGGGATTCCTTGGTTTTTGACAAACCCTAGTGTGGTCCTTAAAGCTGTTTCTGTGAGCAAGCGACAATTGTCTAATTCCTGAGGACAACTTTGAGACTGACTGCATGCCTACACACAGACTGTCTCTGTATAAATAAACCCAAACAATGGGTATTTACAAATGGCTAAGAACGGACTTTGATCAGTGAGCTAAGAACTGATACACTTACATGTTTCATTTTTACAACATAAAACTAAGAATGATTTACTGCTTTCCTACCACTCTTACACTTCTTGTTTTTGTTTTTTTTGTCACTCCTCAGTCTCCTCTTAAATTGAGCTAATAACCATGTGGTTTCCAGGGAAAACACCCACCCAGTTTGTTGCGTAAGAGGAGAGAGGATGAGTGCTGCTTAGCAGCAGCAATACACTCAGCGGATTAGCCAGAACAGTCGGCTGAGAAGTTGTGAAGATTACACTGTTGTGAAAGTGACTCAATCCCTTTGATGATGATATGCTGTGGGTTTTTGTTTTTTTGTTTAACAAAGCTCGAGCAACACCTCTCTTTGTCATTCTCGCTATCTGGTGCCTAAATCCTTACAGGCTATCAACATTCTCACAGACAGACAGAGCGAAAGGGAGCGAGAGCCAGATAGAAAACAAGTCTCAGTTGTGAGTAGTGACTTCAAGTTTTTTCTATTGATATGCAGAACACACACATGCTGTTTTTGTGAATGAGTGACCCACTCTCCCTTACAAACGTGTACACTAACACACATGAACTCCCTGTTTCTAGATTCAATGATCAGCATTAAATTCCAACTAAAGCTATCTACTCACACTTTACATATAGAGCAAGTCCAGGATGTATTCTCTCTTTTGGCAATTAGACAGGCCCAGCACTAATCCGCCATCAGTAAACACTGGTGATGTAAACACCTCCTCTCACTTCCCTTTAGAATCCTTGAGCAGAACTACGGTACACACAGTCAATGACCATCTTCTTTGAATGTTTAGGTAAGAAAGCGAGAGAGAGAAAAATTCCTTTAATTCCAATTAAGTGGTCCAGTCACTTTAATAGGATGTGGTGATGAATGGTGTCTAATGCACAGCTAAGAAATAACAATACAAACACGGAGAGTGTCTTTTTTCTGCAGAATTAAGGAGGTGATTTGTCATAATCAGCTGCCTGGTCTCCGTATAATGCCCTGTGCTTATTCCCGACAAAAAATCTTCAAATGATTTATTAATTTGGAAAAGACGCAAATTTGATTGGCAACTAAATCTCTGCTCCATCAAAGTGACCAGCTGGTTCTTTATAACAAGTCTTTGTTGGTGTTTTGTCAGCCTGCTGGTTAGTGTTTACAGGTCGGCTCACTTCACCTGTTATACCACCTCCTTATCTCCTCTCTAATATCCTTTTACCCCTCTTTATTTAGGAGGTCATCTTGTCCCTATTGGACATTGGTTCTTTCCTCATACACCGATCAAATTCCTGTTTGGCAAATTATAACTTTCTTATCACTCTACAGCTGTTAGAGTGAACTCTTGAAAAAAATCAAGTTAAATGTAGGGCTGTCAAAATGATTTTTTTTAATTCACGATTAATTGCTGAATTTCAATAGTTGACCGTGATTATTCATTTTTTATTTGCACGGTTAAAATAAGATTGTTTTAATTTTTAAAACTGGAGAGATAGGATAGTGGATAGAGATGGAAATCAGGGAGAGAGAGAGTGGGGAATGACATGCGGGAAAGGAGCCACAGGTGGGCCGCTTGGAGGACTATAGCCTCCATACATGGGGCGCGCGCACTTACAACAGCGCCACTGCGCTACCAGCGGCCCTTAAAACACTTTTTTAAGTCCATATTAACAGTGTGTGTAGGGTCCGTGTACTTTCAGGCGGTTCGTCTTTTTGTTCGGAAAACCATCACCGACCATGCAGCAATAAGTACCAGTGTCTTGATTTGGGAATCAAGTGAATGAGGAGAAATGTACTCTATCGTCTTGACTTTTACATTTAAGTAAGTGCTGCACTGCTACCATGGAGTCTGAAACCATGACGTAGCATGAGACATGCAGCTTCCAAGTGCTTATTTGTGAAAGTACACACAAAGAGTATCACTTTTATACATTGCATTATATGCATGAGTGCATGTACAACATGACTCACTGATGTCCATTGATCCCAATTAATGTGACAACATTTGCACTTTTAAGGAGTTCTGGTTTAGTTGCTGTCTCTTTTTCATACACGTCCTGTAGACATGAAACTATGGTTTCCAGCAAAGGAAAAGGCATGTAACTGCTTACAACATGCCAACCTGAGGACGTCTTACACATTTTTGTCTGGCCGGCAGTCAGTTGCCACCCATTGAGCAAGCGTTGTAATTAACTTCCTGGATTTAGTTTCATCCACTGGTCAAAAATAGAGCCCTGCAGGCTTTGGTGATGTGGTTGCTCACTCTTATCAGTCTAATTAGCTGAACCTGTATGCTTAGCTCGTAGGTAGTTGCTCAAACTGAAAGTACTTTGACTTGTCAACTGAGCTCTCTGAGAATGTTTTTTCTGAAGTTAAATGAGCCATTTAACCGTGCGGTGGAGTCAGCTTTTTGGGTGGTGTCACCACTGAGGCAGCAAGAAGACGCTACGGCAGCTTTGCTACACAGTGCACCAAAAGGGATATTATAGTACAAGATTAATATGATATAAAAATCAATGCATTATATTCAGCCCTTAATCACAATGAAATTAGCCAAGCCTTCTAATGTAAAGAATTGCAGACCTGTATCGCTTGCTCCATTTCTTGCTACATGTAGTTTTCTCTCAGCCCTCTGCATTTCACCACCGTATTGATCTACTTAACTCCCACTAGTCAAGTTTTAAGGAATACCACTGAATCAAGACTGCCCTCTCAGCCATTTAGAAAGAACCGCAACACTTGCTAAAGCAGAGCAGTCGACCTGTTTACATGCTGCCACTTGGACCACATTTAGAGAATAAAGAAAGAAAAATAACTTTCTATCTCAACCGTGCAGCCTCACAACTGGGGCACTTAAATGATACTTAATCTCTCATTCACTCACATGAAACTTCTGTCTTTTCCCTTCTATGGAAAACACAGGATTACCAGGGGCCTGTACTACGAAGCGAGTCCGACGTATCTTTGGCTTATCTTGCTTCACTAACCCTGACATAAGAGACCGTGATCAACAGTCATACGAAGCTGGTGATCAACCCAGAGTTTCCAAGAGCACGTTCACATAAAAGGGGCGGAGTTAGCTTCATATAACCTATCACAAGCATAACTGCGTCTGCCATCAGCATCATTGTCATATCTAACAAACTCTGAACAAACGATATTAATAATATAAAGACGTTTAAGATAAAACTGCAGGCTCCCAAAGACTAAAGTTACACAGCTGCAGGAACAAATGCAGGAAGGACAACTGGAAGATAAAAGAAAACTCTGTAGCCGATGAGTGCGCAAACTACGACTTATTATATTTTTCCCATCATGAGTTCACCTTGGAACTGATGATTATAACTCCTGTTTTTTTTCTCTTAACTGATTGTGTTTCTCTGACTCTTTCGTGTGGCGAGTATAACAGTTTGAGAAGTTTCAGCTGCAGCTCGGACGACAACAAACAGCGTGGAAACTCTAAACATTAATATGAAGATATGCTCACTTAATTGGCTTGTGAATTTAGGTTTTTAAATTGCATTAATACATTTTGCATTTTTCAGGTATAAGTTTGCATTTTAATGCTTTTGGATGTTAGAAAATACTCGAACACTTGAAATCAGATTATAAATAGTATTTTACTGTGAACTACAAAAACACGTACACTTTACCAACTCAAACTACTAAATTACATTAAATTCACATATCCATTCAGCTGTTTGAAAATTCTCAGTCCAGACTTACGTGAGTCTCTGGAGGCCTGCACTGTCGTAAAATTAGGTTTTGGGTTAATCTGCTATTTGCAGATGGTTTCTCTCTGCTGTATTAAATCGACTGTTCATCGTCATCTCGTTATGTAAACGGTGAGCTGAAATTGGCACAACTATGGCGCCCTCATGTGGATGACAAGATGTCATCCTGAACCACCGCTCTACTCTACCAGCAGCTCAAACTACAAACGCATAAAAACCACACCATTCAATTAGTGTTGAAGTTAAAACTTGTGAAATACTAATGTGGTGTTGAAAATCTGAAAGTGGAATTTGTTTCATTCTCTTTAAATGTGTCATCCCAATCAATAATGTGTTTGTGTGCCATTGCTGGCAAGTCGAAAGGGGCAAAATGTAGAAACCTTTAAACCAATTTCATTATTATGTTAAATATTTGTTAAATCTATATTTCAAATTTGGCTTTTTATTATTTCCTGTTTCCGAGTAGGTTATTGATTATTATTATTATTATTATTATTATTATTATTATTATTATTATTATTATTATATAAGAGCGATGACATGAATCCTGCTGCTTGTTTGTTCCGTGTTAAATATTACAATTTACCGTTTAGTGGTACATGAGTATCTAAAACTAAAGCAAAGCGGCACCAGCACACCACTACAACACATAGTAACAAACAAATTTATTCACAACAGCCTTTATTCACTTAATTCATGTTTTAGCTACACTATGAAGCTGCGCGGAATAATGCAATGTTATCCTCCTGAGCTTGCCTTCAACTCTATACCCAACAGTACTTACAAAGAATAGTTCACGAATTTAAAGGTTCTTTTACGATTCCCGTTTGAGCTATTTCACACAAATAACAACCCTGAAAATCTGTACTGGATTCAGTTTTATTGCAAGTGGGATTTTTTTTTTCTGCAGGTGTCGTAATGTGTAATCAGATGTCAGGGTCAACGGTGCTTCATAAGAAAATACATTTAAGGTTTCAAAGGTAATATTGAGTAGAATGATCAAATGAAACACACAGCCATTACCAGGGCCACTTCAAAACCACGGGATGGCGCCAACACACCAGTAATAACTGC
Organism: Labrus mixtus; assembly: GCF_963584025.1. Taxonomy (NCBI): domain Eukaryota; kingdom Metazoa; phylum Chordata; class Actinopteri; order Labriformes; family Labridae; genus Labrus; species Labrus mixtus. The sequence continues at coordinate 12,688,111 of NC_083624.1, forward strand.
TGATTTGCTCCACTATACACCACCTGTATGTAAAAACAATGACAGAACTCATGGAAGGAGGATGAGAGACAGCAAAGGAACAGAACAGGAGGAGAACTGATAGGTATAAAAAAAAGATCTGCAAACCTTATTGCAATACCTAATATTTGAAAACTGTCTACAGGCTACTTTTTTCATTTTATATTTCCGACATTTTTGTTGAAGACTTAAGGAAAAACCACATTTGGGGCTTTACAGATCAGATTCAATTTAAGAAAGAATTATCAAAATACTGTGAGTAAAAGTTCCAATCATGGTGCGTAATCAGCGCGTGATCGGTAACTTAATTTGCCCAGTCTTGGTGGATTCAATATATTTACCCTGAACAAATGTCTAACCTTTGGATGTTGTATGGCAAAATATTATTCATGTATTTTAATTTGAGTTTTTATCAGTTTTAAATACGATTTCTAAGCTAAATCACAATCGTTCCTTATATACACGTCGAGAATAAGCCCACAATCTGAAACTCTAACGTTTATTTTTGACCAAATAAAGTCTTTCTCACTGAAAATTGCCAGCCCTGATCTGTCGATCTTCTTTGTCATCTCTCGCCTTCGGTTGCTGTATTTACCAGTGGTGTCTATATGTTTCCAGTCTGTCTAACAGATGCATTAAGAGTCAGTTGTAATGGCTATTGATGTTACTCAGACTGCTGATGTTGTTGACACAGCTGATGTGGGACGGAGACACGGTCCCAAAAGGCCCTGGAGGCTGAAGGTTGTGGGTGTGATACAGAGCCGCCGGAGGGGAACCGGGCCAATAGGAGAACCCCGATGGTCCCACGCCGGGAGCCATGAGGTTCAGTTTGGAAATCCCGGAGAAGGGGATCGGGGAGAAGTTACCCTGAAACTTGTAGATGGCCTGCTCCGTGGTGGTCGGCTGACACACCTGGGCCAAGCCGTGGAAATCGAACTTGTATGCGTACCGCTTTCCGTGCACTTTGGTCATGATGTTTTTGTCGTAATAGTAGCGCAGCGCGCGGCTCAGCTTGTCGTAGTTCATGTTGGGCTTGCTTTTGCGTTCCCCCCAACGCCGAGCCACCTCGTCCGGGTCTATGAGTTTGAATTCGCCGTTTGTGCCCTCCCAGGCGATGCACGACATATTGGTGCTGTCAGAGAGGAGCTCCAACAGAAACTGCCACAGCTGGATCTGACCACTGCCTGTACAGGGGTACAACGAAGAAATACGAAATTATAAATTAATTCATTAATGAAACGCAGAACAGAAGTCTGAAATATATAAAATCGATTAACAATAAAATAGAATTAAAAAAAAATAATAATAATAAACGATCATGAAATCACATTCAAATTTGTATTTGTTTCAAGGCATATTGTAGACTAACATGTATTATATCTGCTTAGACCTTTTAATAAGCTAAATTAAACAATGATTTGTCAGCTATAGGCTACATAGACTGTGGTCCTTCTATTTGTAAATTTAACAGTAAAGTATTAAGCAGACCTGCCTCTCTAATTGCCTTTGCAGAATATTTGTGTATTTTTTAAGCGACGTGGTATTCTTGGATTTATCAATAAAGCTTCTCTGTTTAAATATCTTATAGGCTATAATATTGGCGCATATGATTCAATATTAAACTCAAGTCCAAAGATCGTTTACAATTTAAAAATAAAGAAATGTCCACAGAGCTGTTCTTTAAAGAAACGTTACGAATGGCCCTTTCTGTGGCCGTGTGCATCTGGCTTTTGCTGTTAAAAATCTGTCGGTTATGACTCCATCAAAGATTTATTTGGATCAATGACAATAAGATGTGGACGAAGTGCAGATTTAAAAATGAATCATTTTTGTTGCTATAATAACTCTGAATTGCCTCAGTGTATGAACTGTGCAATGCAAATAGTCCAAAGCTGCATTGCCATGGCTTTAAGTTCAGTCATATACATTTAATTGCATGGCATGATTTGATTTGACATTTTTCGATTTTTCAGTTTTGAGTATTAATGTGAGTCAAATCATTTGCTAACAATATTTTGGAGTGCAAAGCGCGTCATGAGGGGCGGAAAAAAAATACTTCCTGAAAATAAATTAGATAAAGTATGTGTGCTGTGGCATATTTACCCAATGAAGAGAGATTTAAACTGAAAACTTTGTTTTTATCAATTGCATCATTCGACTCATACAAGGCCCCGTCAAAAATAAATACAGCCTCTAATGCATATTGATGTGAAAATTATATAAAGAGCATTATAGGGATGCAATCTTTATCAAACCTATTCTCTTGTCAATACAGCCAAAACATTTTTTTAAACACTCGGAGGCGGGCAGCCGTGCAACAACCTATTACCAAACAACGCGTCTATTAGCCTCATGATTTCATTTTTGATATTTTCAAATAGCCTACGATGTTGAAGTATTTCAAGGCTTCTTTCATATCATATCCGGCTGATTAATTTGAAAGGTCTGTGCCCTTCACATTGTCTGGCAGGCCATAGATTGCCTTCTCTTCTCTTACCTTTTTGCACTCCTGTGTTAATCGGACCCCAGCTTGTTCCTTTGCTTTCTTTCAACAGATTTTCTGTTGGATCTGAAATCAAAACAAACACATTTCCAACATTAGTTGTGTCTGCTTTATATTGAATTGAAGGCCTGTTATCTATCACAATCTGGCTCTATTGCCTGTAAATGTTAGAAAGCCTTGGCGACTACTGTCTGATCCTCTTTTTTTTTCAAAGAATAGTCTTGCTTTTAAAAAGAAAAATAGTTTTTTTTTTTTTTTTTTTTTTTTTTTTTTTTTAGATTTGACTAAATTGGATCAGTTCAAAGTGAAAAGGATGATGAAATAATTTCTTGGAATCCAATAATCTGTAGGAGAAAATGGTTTATAGTTGTTCAATTCGTATTGTGTGTATTCAATATAGTCTATTGCTAACAATTCAAAGTAGAGTAAAATGTAAATTAAAAAAAAAATCAAAATCTCAAAAAAGTCAAAATAGGTAAAAATCCTAATAGTGTCCTGGTCCAGTCTCAGTCTAATGCAAGAAGCGTGTCGTCTGTGCGCTCTCCTCTCCGGGAAGCCAGGAAACGCGTCCAGGAAAAAGGATTTCCGATTTCCGACAAAAGAGCAGACGGGCTTTCAGATTGAAACCGCTGAACAATGCTCTGCCCTGAGACGGAGCATCCCCGCCTCAGGACACCCACACCCAGAGCAGGATTTAAAGAATTATTACAGATTATTCCTATAATTCTGCACAGGACTAAATGACGAACCTGAGAGATACATGTTGAACATGAGGTTTCCTCCGCAGTCCTGTCTCATTGTGTTCACTTGTTCAGAAAGGGTTGGATTTCATTTCGGTGGTGGCGGAGGAAAAGATTTTTATTAAACTTTATCTCATAACTGGGATCTGGAATAAATGCGGGTGGACAGATTGAAGTTTCCAGGCAACTGTCACTGGCCCCCATCTCTGAGACAATATTCAGACAGCAATTTCCCCTGGTGCATTGCTTTAATTAAAAGAGCAATTTACCTCTGTCAGCCCGACTGGTGCCCACAATAAAAAGAGGGCCGATAGAAATTCGGCCCTTATCAATCCGCCATCACAGTTTAATAAAGTTTCCGCGTTAAGATCTGAGTTTCTATGGTGAATTGAAGTGTTTGACATGGAAACCAGTTCAGACCCTCCTCACTTTTCCGCCTCTTTACCTCTGGGCAAACAACAAAGAGCGATTTCATGCTGGAAAAAGAATATTTACCTTGAAAAACACGCCTCAGTGCACACGAGAAAACAAGGACATTTCACCCCCCCCCCCCCCCCCCATCCCACCCCCCAACCTTCTGTTTGTGGGTTTAGGGTTATACAGCCTCTATCTGAGGATAATGAGGTTGTAACTTTAAAACCATGGCCTTTAATGCTCACTGATGTTATAATGTCCACTACTATAGATTTGTGCGTTTTTATTGACAGATTTTCTTGTAAAAATAGAATACAGAGTATGCAACAATTTTCATCTAAGGATCCTTGAGAGTGGTCCCCAATCTTTTTTCCTAGGAGCCCTCCCTACTTGTATTTAAGAAAAGCTGGGACCCCCGAGGACCCAATCGAAAAGAAAAGATACGTGGCCAACAAAAATTAACATCAACTTTAATAGTTTCCATTGAAAAATCACAACAGAATGGGTCTACACACACGCTCTTACCTTTTCAGAACAATCCAGTAAGTGATCATAGTCAATATATGAAAATCTTATTTAGACAACCTCAAAGCAGAAAAAGCCTCATGCCCCCCCTTTGAGACCTTTGGCGCCACCCCTTGGCACCCCAGGTTGCATGGGAAACAGTGCCTTGAAAGGTTCTTTTACCCTGCTGTTGAAGGGGATTTTGGAGACATGGTTGACAATTGCAATTTTGCAGTTCTTGTCCCCAGTGTCTCTTGTCTTGTCTTTCTTCCTTCTTCTATTTTGATTTCCCTGATTGTCTTCACCTGAGTCATTAGTCTCACCTGTGTCTGATTACCCTTGTGTCTATTTAGTCTCAGTGTTCCTTCCCTCTTGATGTCAGTTCACACATCCTTGTACTCTAATAATGGCTCCTTGTGGATTTTTGATGGACTTTCTTGGATTTGAATCAAAGTTTTTGTTTTCGCCTTTTGCCTTTTTGTTTAATAAATATTTTTGGGCCTCTACCCTTTTTTGTGGGGGAATTCAAAACCATGACAATTTTGTCCATTAATACCTAGTCGCACAGCCTCACAGAAACAAATGTGGCTTAAAAAAAGCCAAATAAAACAACATTTTTAAATATGATTTGTAAATTTCTGACACCAACATCTGTGCATCTTTGAAAAATATCATACTTCTAGATCTCATGGGGATTGGCATCTTGTTTGTCTTGTCAAAAATGCAATATATGTGTCACACCATAAACAAGACCGAGTAGGTGTCAGGTGTCAGGATTACAGCAGGACTCCCAAACTAAATTCACTCAGGCACCGAGGATTCACCCTGGAAAAGGTGAAGTTTTAAGAAACAGTACTTATAGGTCACATTGTCTTTAGATTCAACAGAGGTTATCCTTTATTCCAAAAAGAGATCATTCAAATTCTTATAACAGAAACATAAATACCCTAACATTATTTTCCAATACATCAGCTGAGCAAAAGATCTTGACTCAAGCCTTAAATTCAAACTACTCTCTGTTGACTGAACTTAAAGTAAACAGTGTGCTAATCGTTCGTTATCTATTATAGTTTTTGTTCTGTGACGTGTCACCTGACTGAGCTCAGATAAGCACAAGTGCAAACACACTCGAGGAATTATGCATGATCTTACAGAGCAACTTACAGAGCATGGCCACATATTTGTAAAACATGTTATATTGTCGATAATGATTGCATGCAAAGTTGCACAAATTCTTTAATTGTCCTATCGGTTGAAAAAAATCAGCAATGGCATACTATATCAAGGTTTCTCCTCTCAGAGAAAAAAGATTAAGAACTCTTGTGTAAAAGATCAATGCAGAATTGATTGTCTTATAATTCCCCATGTTCCTTCCTCTTGCACTGAGGGCCTGGATGTTTCCTTTCTGCATGCAGGCATCGTTTCCTCAGGGCTGTGCTTGAAGGTTTGACTCTGACGTCCCAGACTTGCTTTAGCTGCCTGTGTCCATGTACGAGTCGCAGGCAACTTAAAACAAGCCTCGAAAGCTAGAATGTATCCATAAAAAGACGGCTGTAGGAAGATAAATTCACTTCTTTCAGAGGCGAGCATGAACCAATGAAACCACTATGAGAAAGAAATACAATCACATAACATGATGAAAACGTTAGAAAATCATTCATTTATTTTTTTCCTTTGTTTGACATTTCTCATAACACATTAATTTTTCTATATGCATATTGATATCGTAAAGAATGAATCTCAAAAAGTGTTGTGGTCAGCTGATGGTTGCAATTTAAATTGATGCAGTTAAAATTGCAAACTCAAGTTAATTGCATATTATTCTTGCATATATCCCTTAAAACCCTTCAATTCTTATCAATCAAGATCGGTTGGCTTTTTATTTAAGTATAGTACAGTAAATACAAACCCTGTACTGTGGCCTAAGTAGTCATTTTGTAGTGACAGCAAAAATAAGATCAAATTCATTTTCAGTATTAGAGAACAATCACACACACAAGTTTGATTGCAGGTGTCTTCAAGAATCAATGCAAAATTAAGTATAAGTCTTACCTCAGTGCTCTGAGATGTGCGCCTGGAGGAGTTTGTAACTTACTGGACAACTTCCCTAAGTGTCACTCCTGTGTAAGCCTCAGTGCAGCTGCTTTAATCTGTCTGCAGAGGAATGTATATTTGTGAAAGGTGTGTGCATGGTTACACATTTATTAAAAGATCCTGGTTTTTTGGGTGTGGGACCGCATGAGCCGGTGCAGGCTTGTGGGTGTGTATCACGGAATCCCATGTCCTGGACCAACAGGAGGAGTGTGTGCGGAGGTAAACACAGTCCAGGATCCCGCTGTGTGACTGCCGGATAAACATGATGGTGTCACATTAGGGTACACAAACAAATGCTAAGCTACTAGACTGCGAGGAGGTCGTTCTGTGCAATACCGTTGATGCTTTTAAGTCGTTAAAAACATACAAAACTTCCCCTTTTCTTTGTAATTAATGACACACATCTTTCCTGTCACCTCTAGAGTGTACATGGTTTAAAATAAAGGAGGGATGGCAGGATGTGACAGGATAATTTTTTTCTGTTGGTTTTTGGTGGTTAGCTGAACATAACGTCTATCACCAGCGTTGTGTTGTGTAAATATATGATCAGGGACTCTGTAAAGGTTAAAGACTGGTCTTTACTTGGGTTAAACCAGTCTATGAGTAGCAAGTTTTAAACACTACTCTAGTCTGCATTCGTCATCATAAACAGAATAACGTTTCAATATTGGTGATACTGAAATGTTTCCTCTAGAAAAGAAAATGATTGCCATTAAATAATAATCTTTGTCATTAATATAGCATCACAAAGCAATTGACTGACTGAGAAATGTCAGAAAGTTCAAAACAGAACTTTTTTCTATTAACTCTAAGAAGTTGATAAGGGTTTACAAATGAATTATGGACACATTGCAGATTTGTTTAATGAATTTGTCTGTCATGATGTTACTTCAAGAGCCTTTAGGTCTCATTGAAAACAGTCGTCTTCATGGCTGTATATTCGAACAAGGTTCAGGGCTTCGGACAGTGCTTGTACATCTCCTTGTTTCTGGTAACTAACACAATAGTGTTTGACATTTGTCTCATAGAGGACTTCTGCTGGGCTTCTTCTGGATTGCGTGTGAAACAGTTGAAATAGGGAAGGGCTGCATGCGTACTGGCACTACAAAGTGAAAGAACCTGTGTCTTTTGTTGACCTATTCAGAGTTTTACAGGAACTGTCTGCCTGATGTCATTGATGTCATTGTTGCAGTGTTTAAACTGTGTTAAATTGGAAGTGCAAGCAAGGGCAAGAAAACTTCAGTGTGAACCCACAGATACTCAAAAGATGATTCACTCAAGATGTTTAAGATTAACCCTGACTGGCATTTACGCAGTGCATGGTTTCAGAATGGCCCTATTTTTCCATTATTATTTTTTTCAAACAGTTGATCACTTTACTGGCCATGTTGGCTAATTGTGATTGCAGCGGTCAAAGAACAAATAATAGAAGCAGATGTCAATCCCGTGCTCTTGTTTATTGGAAATAAGAAGACAGTCCGACAAGAACAGTGGTACACATTCTAAAGCCTGACAGAGAGATTTGAAACAATCGTCCCATTGATGCTCACTAAAAGGCTAAATATGTCCTTTGAATAAATACAGAGCTAAACCTATGCTATGTAACAGCCTGCTCTATGAAGCTCAAAAGCCAGAAGGAAAGGAGCTGTGTTTGCCCAATGAGTATGCATCTGTGACTATCAAGGTGCAAAAAATGATTGACAGCTCCCTGGAGCCAATCATTGCTTTTCTAAGTTGTACTTTAAGTTATCTAATTAGGTTGATAATTTGAAAAAAGGAGAAAAAAAAACGAACAGTCTCTAGTTTGGAAGAAAAGCCTTTATTTCCTATTTCAAAAACATGCTATAGCATGGTAGAAGAAGAAGGTACTTAGTTATCCATACAAGCAGAGCCACAGAGTGATAGAGAGAGTTTGTCCATCTACTGTTCTGTGACAGCGGTCTGTCCCAGGGTAAAGAAGGAGGGGTCAGGGAGAGTTTTTTTCAGGTCAGGTCAGGCAGAGTGAAGGCTTAGTGCTGGATCCTACGAATGGACTGCACCTGGTTGGTATGAGCCTGGGTGCTGAACTCGTTGTAGTTTCTGTACTCGCCTTGGTGTCTGTCCCTCTCCAGGATGTACTGGTAGCCACGGTAACCAGGGAACTGGTAGGCAACCCAGCTGCAAAGAGGAAGAGGGAGTGAGTCAGTGAGGGTAAGGTGAGAGTTTGAAGTGTATCAGCAACACAGACATGTGGTGTATTTATAACAATCATAGCAAATCAAGTTACACTTCAGAGCAACTTACAAGTTTGGATTCAAGCACATCCGTCTTAAATACTGCCTCAAACTACGATCTATTGATGAATGTTTCAAAATCACAAAAACTAATTTTTAGCATGTGTGGAACACAATAATATCTATAAGGACAGTTATAAAGGTGTGGGGACTGGAAACTGCAAAAGACAAAAAAAAAAACAGGAGACAGAGATGGCCAACCAAAAGCAGAAAGAGAGCTGCCAAACTTACGCTCCTGAGCTGACTTTGATAGAGGGCACCTCCTTGCTGCACCAGCCCATGGCCTGTAGGGAGGGGTAGTCATCGCACACCTCAAACTTACGGCCCTGGAAGTCCTCACACTCGTAAAGGGTCACCTTGCTGTCACTGTGGTTCTGCAGGAAAAAAAGGAATAAAGAAGAAATATGTTAATGTGCTGCAGCAGTTGAATAATAGTTTGGATACAATTGGTGGAGACTGCAAACCCAGGGTAGGTGTAATTAACATTTTAAAAAGTATGAATGAAGGTTAAATTAGCTTCAAGTGTTAAGACCATAACATGATGGAGGAGAGGGGTTTGTGTAATGAGATCTAATTAGCTTATGGCAAACTTGAGTGAGGCAAACTGAGTGTAAGAAATGCTGAGGGAGAGATGACTTAAAATTTGTGTTTTGCAATACACTCACAGCGCACTTGATGGGTCTGAAAGAGAGCATGTGCTCGGTTCTGTAGCTGCTGTTTCCACTCCAGGCCTCGTAGCGAGGATAGTCTCCCTTCTCCAGAATAAACTGCTGTCCCTGGAACTCTGGGTACTCATAACCCACCCAACTAGACAGAGAAAGATGTGGTGGGGGGGGGGGGAAAGGAAAAAGACAACAGAAATGTTTGTGGTTAAATAAGCAGATAGAAAACGTGGAAGCTGACAGAATACAGACATGAAACAATAATGAAAGATGAACTGCAACAACACTGAAACTGTCTTATTTTCTTTTTAAACAATACGCCCACAGAGAGGCCTCGAGTAAAATCAGCATGCAGCTTCTTTTGTCTCTGGGAGCACAAAACAAACATTAAACCCTGCTGCTCCTGCCTCCACCGCTGCTGCTCCTGCTGCTGCACCCACACCCGCTGCTTTTTATCTGATCGCCAGTCAGTCAGCCAGCCATTCTGGCTCACAGCCGGCAGCTGCACACAGCCAACTCATATCGCATCAGGGTTACACTTGGATGCATGCGCACACAAAATGTAAACGATACATGCCAAGTAGAAATGCAATAACCCTGTAGGCTGTAATTTATGTGTTGTTGTTTTTTTAAGTTATTCTGACCTTTCTACTTGTTGATTACACTCTGTGTTTGAGTCCTGTCCGCTTTAATCAGACTTTTTCAAGCAGATAGAATTAATATTGGAGAAGAAGAAAATAACAGGATTTTATTAAATGTTGTTAAAGGACCAAAACTAGCTCTTTCTTCTCTGTTTTGTAGAAATGGGTGTCTAACTACTATTTTCCTCTATTATATCCCATGCAGTTAAGTAGTTATTGTTAAATACTACAAAATAAAGGCTTTATAAAGTTTACTTTGAAAGTTAAACTGACCTATGGTGGCAACGAATATGGAAATATCCAGATCATGACCCTAACAGCAGACCATAAAATGACTCAGATGAGGTCAAGTTATTTCCATGATAATTGGAAATCACAGATCGTAAAGATAGATGGAGAGACAAGGAGAAAGAAAAAAACAAAACAAGAGAGGAGCACCAATAAGGTTGACTTACGGTCCATTCTCAACCTTGATGGAACGGATCTTGTTGAATCCCCTCTCCATGATGTTCTGGCACTCCAGCATGAACTCACAGCGCTTTCCCTGGAAGTTCTCCTCCTCCCACACTGTGATCTTGAACTGGCCCATCTGCTCCATCTGTTGAGTGTTCATGGCTGCTGTTTCTCCCTAAGGGTTAATCTCTGTCCAGAGCAGAGGGTTTAAAAAGAATTCAGTTTCAAAAGATGGAACATTAAATAACAATAAGCAAATGTTTGAACAGATACTAGAAGTCAGATTTAAAATCTAATAGACTCATCTAAGGATTATTTGAATCAACCGCTGCAGTCTCTGTTTTTTAGCCTTCAAGAACCAACTGATTAGAGACATATTGAATAATAAAAATGCACCTAGAGAACATTATTGAACCTTCACTGTTAAAAGGGTATTCAGTTCAGCTCCCAGAGGTGTCAAAAAGGGGGGAAAGTCCACCCATGTTTACCAGCCAAGTACAAGCACACCAGTAAAGCATCATCATGCTATCCCTAAAAGAAACACTATGTTTTCATGTTTTTACTCCTTAGCAAATCTCATTTTAAAGAGCACCCACAGCTGTCTCTCTCTGATAAAAAATTTACAAAATAGCAGCATCTCATTTGCTGTATAGCTCCACCCCAGTACACTTAGCTGTCCCCTGACTGCAGGTTCTTGGCTATAGGTCTGAAGCGATGTGTTGGTATACTTACAGACGTACTGAGGTGGGACAGATCCAGTATAATCAATGTCGGGGAAGAGCCCCTCGCCTGCGTTTTTATAGGGCCGGGCCCCCTGGACCTGCGCCACTCCATTTGCCCAGCAGCCTTGCACACTCAGCAGCTGAGCGGGCTGGCTGAAAGGGGAGCATTAGCCCCGTGCTTTGTGGAGGCTCCAGAGCACCATTGTCCTCAGAGCCCCAAACTGACTTAGTCATCAATATGGCAGCCATGGTCAGAGGCAACCTGACCAGCGGGCATACAATGGTAACACACTGACACAACAGTTTGATTGGTGTGGCAGGATAATAGACACATTCTGGGAGCTGATCCCCCCCCCCCCCCTCCCCTCCCTCTCTCTCTTTCTCCCTCTGCTGTAGGTAACCTGGGTCCTGAACTAGATGGCATCCCACAGTGACTGAGTACAAGGTTAGGTACCTGTTTCGTCTAGAAGACATCCTTATGTCCTTCATTTCCAATGGTTGATCAGAAAAAGAATAACATGGAATAATTGGGTAATCCATCTTTGTACACCCACACTTTGGAACAGAGGCACAACATCCCCTAAATATCAGTATATCAAACACTGTAAGAGGGGTTAAATAATAAGTGAGTATTCTACCATGTGAACTCAAATAAATAATTAATAAGTAAAAAGGGAAAAATAAGTATGTGCTCATTAGCTTTGAGACATTGTGATCTGGTCGTACCTTGAAAACTGTAAAAAGTTTAGAAGAAAAGCATTGGTGGTAAGAAATAAGACCAAAATAATTTGCATTCAACAAAAACAGTTATACATTTTGAATATAAAGTACAAGAGACAAATCAAATGAAGGCTTGTAAGAGGGAAAATATTTAATATAATGTGACATGATATGATATTTCTAAACAAAAAAATGGCTGTCTAGTTCCTCAACTATTGGCTAAGTCTTGCAAAACTACAGAAAGCATTGGTAGCAGTAATAAGTTGAATGTTGTTCTATGTTTGTATGTCTATGATTTTCCATGTTTGGCCTCTGTTACTAAATTTAATTACTGATTTTTCTTTCACTGCTACAGCTCATCAGAGCGATCCCACAGACAGTTTAAAAATCATCATCTTCATGTATTATACTATTTTGTGTGTAAATCATTTTCTATTAGTCTTGAAGCTTAGGCCAAAGTTAAGACAATAAAATGCCAGATAAAATCATCGTTCATTTAATAAAGTATAAAAATGTATGATTGGACAAAAAAGTGACCTGTTGTTGTGTTTGTCATACACCTGTATGTAGTGTTAAACTGTATCTCTGAATCTCTGAATGGATACAATACAACATCTGTTCTTAACCTCTAACATATATACAGGATTTTAACTTTTTTTGTAAAATGTAACAGACCAGAAGTAACAGTGTGATGTCAAACAGGGAACACTGGAGTTTAGAAGAAGTACTGTTTCCTTCATCACTGGTGACATCTAGTGGCCAATTTATTTATTGCATTTAATTTAGCAGAGATTTGTAAAGCTGGCCTTTTGTGTCCATTTTAAGTGGATTTCATCATCAGTGTAGGACTGACATGACATTTAGATACAGATTTATAATCCCAGAAACGTCAGTAACAGTTACGGTAACATTTATTGAACTGTGAAGTCACAGTGAAGGACTTGTTGACAGTCATGTTTGGTAACTTGTTTTGTGTGTGAGAGTGTGTGTGTGCATTTCACCCACCAAATGTGAGCTGTTTGTATGAACAGCTCTATCATTGTCTGTTGTTAACCCCTTCATTGTTCTTCTCTGTTGTGTGTTTGAAGTGTGTGTGTGTGTGTGTGTGTGTGTGTGTGTGTGTGTGTGTGTGTGTCACCATACCCCCCCCCCCCCCAGAGCAGGTGATGGCCAGGTGACAGGAAAGGCTTGTATAGACACAGATGTCGTGTGTGTGTGTGTGTGTGTGTGTGTGTGTGTGTGTGTGTGTGTGTGTGTGTGTGTGTGTGTGTGTGTGTGTGTGTGTGTGTGTGCGTGTGTTTCTACATACATACATAGTGTGCATGTTTGCATTTGTGTAGATGTGTGTGTGGGTGTGCATGCGTGTACGTGCGTGTCTGTGTCTGTGTCTGTGTCTGTGTCTGTGTCTGTGTCTCTCTCGCTCTCTCTCTATCTCTCTCTCTATCTCTCTCTCACAAACACACACACACACACACTTTCTCTCTCTTTCTCTCTCTCACACACACACACAAGTAATTTCCCTGTTAAATACAGCTGGGGGATTTGCATGTGTCAGGGACAGTGTCGTCAAGTACAGAGAAAGTACAGTTCTGCTTTGAATCCTTATCTTGCTGTATGAAAAATCCATTCATGGTCAATTGTTTGTTAGCATTGAGGAAGAAAGTACAGTATGACATGTTTAGAGAAAACTTTGTGCTGTCATTCAACCAAAGAGGGGCATTTTAATATTTCTGCACAAAGATGTGTCCAACTGTACATTGGATTTGACCGAAAATAAGCTGGGTGGTATCGTTCTAATAGTTCTGCCAGCGATGCATTGGGTTCCAATATGTGATCATCCTGCAACAGTCACTAAACATTATTTTATTACATGTTACAAAGTGCCTTCCACAGCATACTGCACTGCCCATCATTATTCACCAATTCATTTGATATTATTTAATTCATCATACAAATGTGGTATTTAGTTAGGTACAGTTTTACACACTCCAGATGTGACTGGAAAAAATACTATTGGGAATTGGTTTTTGCAGAATATTTATTATTTAGCTCCTCATCCGGCTGTGGCTCAGTTGGTAGAATCGTTTGCCTCTCAACCCAACGGTCAGGGGTTCGATCCTCCGCTCCTGCAGCCACATGACCGATGTGTTCTTTAGCCAGACACTTAACTCCAAGTTGCTCCAACCGGTTCTGTTAATGCTAAGGGGCGCTTTACATAGCAGCCTCTGCCATCACTGTGTGAATGGTTGTGAATTATTAGGTGTGACCTGCGGTGTAAAAGCACTTGGAGGAGTAAGAAGACTAAAAAAAGTGTGCTATACAAGAGCTTTAAGTATCATTTTGACTGGGTCTCAAATGACAGCATATTCCCAATAATTTAAATCATCAGCATTCAGGCTGAATTGTCTTTCTCGCTCACAATGTCAGTAGATATATTCAGACATATGTATTGCTTAATATGTTACACAACTTTTTAGCCACTAGATGTAAACAGAATGAAATGCTTCAAAAATCTAAGTTATATAAATGCAATTCTATGAGTTTGGCTGCCACAGGTTGCCAAGGCAATGCATTAATTCTTTGGGTTTGGTTGCAGGAAGTGAGATGGATTTTGTTTTCTGGGTCAGTGTGAGTTGGATCTATTTGAATAGTCATTAAATGCACCTGCACACACACACACACACACACACACACACACACACCAACACGTGACTTTTTTTTTTTTTTTACATGACACACATAAACGCACAGAGTGACACACAGATTGCACTGAATAATGCCCTCCTTCAGGTGGAAGGTTACCGTGGAGACTAATCCAGGTAAGGATGATGTGAGCAGGACATCTGCTCGCACCGCCTCCACTTGTCCTCCCTGATCTCTGATGCACTGACAAACAAGCCGCTGGATCGACCAGCAGGAAAAACAGAGAGTAATATAACCATGAAGATTATAACATCTTTTTGTTAGTGTCCATGACTTATTACTGGTAAGGTTGCCACACTGGAAGACAATTAAATGATGACAAACACACACACACACACAGTAAAGGTTGCAGTCAGGTGTACAACCAGACACAAAGAAGGGTAAGGGGTTTTGAACTGGTAACTTTCTATTTATTTGCACTTTTCAAGATAAAAACTTTCTTTATTATTCATTAGGAGACGGTCTAATATTTTCAAATTCAGAATATTAAATCTTTCCTTATCAGCCAATTCAGCTAATTCTGTGGGGTCTTACAAGTTACTCTTATCCAGTTGCATTCATTCTACCATCACAAAGTCAGGGAGTAAAAGGTGAGGGTTGGGCAGGAGGGAACCAGCCTCCAGCATTTGCATGACTCTTCATTATCGCTAACTGTCAGACGAAGCAGCACACATCCTACAGGCACACACACCCACACAGAGACACACACACACGATGCCTCTGGGAAGCATTTGTTTCACCATTTACAGATAGCAGTGAACAGTTTGGCAGGCACCACAAATGTAATCATGTCTGCGTTATATACAAACAGTGGTCTTTATGGTGCTGGTACAGTGTATGTCCTTGCAGAGCAGAGTTCATGGGGTCACAGACAGGGCAGCAGGAGTCCTGGAATAAGAGGAGGAGGCAAGCATGGGGGGGGGGGGGGGGGGGGGGGGGGGGGGGGGGGGGGGGTTCCTTATATTCAAGTCAAGCTGAGTTAATTTGTAGTCATGTAGAACAACAGTCATATTATTATTGGAGGGTTTTAAGACATATTATATCACTCTTTATCATTGTACTAAATTATACAAACACTCTTCAACCACAGACACACCTGAATCGATTTTGCAGTAGTAGTATTATCTATCTATCAGGGCTAAAGAGTCTTTAGCCCTGATAAGAGAAACACTTTTGTTTTCTTATTAAGTGCCTCAGAACTTTTTCTAAACTTGGATCCCCACACTGAAGAGCACCAGAGGGGCAACTTTTTTTTTACACTAATTCAGCACTCCATGCATCTGCTTTTTGAAAAGAAGAAAGTCAGATGTTGAGAACCAAATTATCAATACTTGGGTCATTTCAAGTCAATGACGTTTGTTGTAATTGAATATCACGGAAATATTCTGCACAGAAGCTTAACCTTCAGAAGTAATTACATGAGACAGATAAACCTGATGTTCCTAAAGGCCAAGACTAACAGACACTTGTCTTAGTTTCCTATATGGACAAGGTCAAAGGATTTATTTTTTGTCAACAAGTCACCTTGACCTTCATCTGTCTGTGTAAGTTTGGGTATAGGGTGTCTAAAAGGCAGACTTACACAAAGACACTCTCAACATTCAGCTGCAGCATTTCTTGCTGCTCCGTTGTGTGTACACTTTCAAATGTAATAAAACCATGAAAAGCTGCTCTCCTGTTGTCTCTTTTATGAAAATACCACGACATTCATCCAATGTTTACTATGTTAATATCATTGGTGTATGTGCTTTTCTGACAAAATTCAGCTTAACAATTCTTCAAACAGGCAAAAAAAATAATGTTTTCAATAATAAGTAAGTTCCAAGGTAAATTAGTATACAACTAAATAACCAAAGTAACCAAAGTAGTATAATGACATTAAACAGGAGGGGGAGAGAGGGGGATGTCATGCAGCAAAGAGTCTTGGGAAATAGAACCCTGTCCAAAGTGGTAAGGACTCGTAGTATGTTGTATATTATTACTGTGTTCATGTTGCACACACCTGGATAACCCTACTTTCATATCATCTGGGCCATAAAGGCTGCAGGTCTCTCTCTGTGTGTGTGTGTGTGTGTGTGTGTGTGTGTGTGTGTGTGTGTGTGTGTGTGTGTGTGTGTGTGTGTGTGTGTGTGTGTGTGTGTATCTATAAGTATAGAACAAGAATATAATATTCGCAAAATTCTGTGTAAAGAAAATGAGTCAACAATGTAAGCAGTGACATACTCTGTCTGACCTCTTTCTTAATTCTTTGTATCATTTAAAAATAACTACGCTGTTGCACTTTGATTTAGAGTTGCTTAACTAGACTGATTCCTACTTACTGCAATAAAACCATTTTCCTCATACTCTTATTTAGACTATGCAGCTTTTTTGAATACAGGAAAGCTTCCTCACTGAATCCTTCACAGATTACCTTTGTGCTAAAGCTGCTGCTGGAGCTGAAGGGTGTAGCAGCAGCAGCAGCAGCAGCAGCAGGACCAGTTGGGACAGTCAGTTTAAATTGGTGCAAGGTAACCAGGATACTGAGGAGTGTGAGCTTTCCCTTCATCATGGCTTTAAACAAATATTGACTAGAGCTCTAAGCAGAGGCAAATATAGGCTCGCAGGTAAAGAGTGACATGTAGGAGGGACTCTCCCATAAGGCCTCTTTTAAGGTGATGAAGCCTGCTGCACATTTTTTTCATACAGTCACAAGAGATGGGGATTTCCCGTTTAAAGAGAGCATAGATTTAATAATGATCTGCAGAAAAATACTAAATAAGATCGTCAGATATGTGAAAACATACAACTTTTAATTGTATGACACATAGCTTGACAAAGGGTGTTTGACTTGTGGGCAAAAGGATTATTTTAGGATTTGTAATTTTCAAATGAACCCTCAAATGTCATGATACAAATGTTCCATCTTGAAGCACTTGGTCTTAAACCTTTATAGAACTGTTTATTTTTAATAATAGATTAAGCAGACAATTTCACAAACATGATTTAATGGTTGACATGTATGGGGGAGAATAGTGGTTAAAAACATATGAGGCATTTATGATGTTTTAGAGCTGGATGTAATTATTTCTTTACTAGGGAATAGAGATAAATAGCACAGCAGCAACAGTGGCATCAGTTTTGTACTTTTCATTAGGAGACTGTATTAAAAAAAGACATTTTAATTTCCCACTTAAAAGCTGACAAACTCTTAAACATGAGGAACAATTAAAAAAAAAAAAAAGCTGAATTCTGCATCATAGCATTCAAATGACAGATGGTCCATATCAGATGTCTGGTGTGTGTAAGTGGTTAATGTTTAGTTAATGATTAACATAACCTCCCATTAAGCCCATCTCTGTGCTCCCTGCTGCCTGCCTGAGGCCTCGGGTCATGACGTAGGAGATGGACAGTAATGAATAGGCCCCCAGTGGAAAATACATGCTGTCATCATGAATGGGCCATCGGGAAAACGGTTATCAAATAAGAGCCGACTGGAGATATGAAGATTATCATCCCTGTCGTTGTAAATGTCAACCTTTAAAGATATGGTATCGTGCGGGGGGGGGGGGGGGGGGGGGGGGGTTCACATAAAAGAACGGTTCTACCACAGGATAAAAGTAAACAGAAAAAGGCCATCAGTTGGACACTTTCACACTATCAACGAGAGGTTATCAGCAGTTACGCGGTCTCAATTGCAGCCTCGTTTGTGACCTGAACATGGTGTGTCTGCTTAGATCAAGCATGTTTAAATGACCATATGGATTCATGTGGGTGTTAAATTACAATTTCTTATCTTGCTGTTTTTATGTTTTGAATCCAGATGTTTTTAGGATTTATAATCTTTCTTTTAAGTGAAGTGAAACATGAAAACAAGTTTTAGATATACAGGATGGATCTTTTTTTAAATCTATGAACACATGCCTTTTTAGCCTCAATTGCAAATCAAATCAACAAAATCTGCTTGCTGTAACCTTTTATTTTTTTAAACAAAATCACAATTTAATTTAATTTTTTTAACTTACAAACAGATTTTTCACTTAGACAACATGTTTCTACTCTTTACGGTCATCCTTTGGGTAGACAAAGTTACTTCAGTATTCAGCACCAACAAGTTGTACAAGGCTGACATGGCTTTCTTTACTGCATGACCTGCAGCCACCTGTATGCAAATGAGGCTATCTAGCCAGCAACCAACTCTCCACACCTTGTGCTTCGGTTAATAAAATGCTGTTGTTACCAAGTTGTTTAGATGGAGCAGTGATCCAGGCTTCGTGGATAATGTATAAAAGCTTTTTAAAATTATATTCCTTGGCCCTCTGGGGCTGCAGAAATGCAGCAACATGAGGCCTACCAATTGGGTGCCCATAACTTGACATAATTAGTCTGAACTGAAGATTGGCAATAGCAGGAACAGTGATGCAACAGTCAATCAAGTTTCGTGTCTTTTCAAGTTGTCAACCCGTACCTGCATAACGCGAGCCGAACGAACAAAACTTCATCTTCAGGTATTGTGCGTGAGGCTCAACGTGAAGCAAATACAGACATGAAAAGGGCACAAAAAGTCAGAGGATGATCCTGAGAGAGAGGCTGTGAGCGCGTAACAGCTGGCTCCTCTGTTGTCAGATTACCTTTGGAGGGAGATTTAAAAAGTTTAAAACACCAAGAAATTTGACATCAATGCAAAACGAGAAAAGTTTTAAGAGCATAAATGAATGAAAAAAAGAGTAGCCTTAAGGCTTACCTTCAAAAAGCAAAGAGATCGAGGACAAAAAATGCGCATGCTTGGGCAGGTTTGGCTCACCTTTTACGCGCACTGAATGTGTGCCGTTTGTGACAGGTATACACCTTTTATACCTCTACATGCTCTCTCTCTGTCTCCCCCCTCTTTCTCCACCCCTCATGTCCCTATCTCCACGCCTCATGGATGAAAACGACAGAGAGGATCCTCGGGCGAGCACAGACACCTGTCGCACGGTGCGTTGCTCTGATCCAATATTGACATAAAGGGGGAGGGGTGTGCTCGGGGCACATACACGAACACACACACGAAGTGAATTAGCCAACGCTTCTCCACCATCCAGAGTGCCCTCCCTCCTCCTCCTTTGTGCCAGGCAACGCGTTTTACCTTTGTGCCTGCGAAGATCTGTTAAAGGGCGCATTGTAAGGTCGCTACCTGCCGACTCAATTTGTCCCATTCAGCGCCCGTTGGAGCATCATTTCCATATCATATGCCTTGCAAATTTCTTTTCTGTTGCTCGGTTGCTCACTCCGACCAGCAACTCTGGAGAAGGTCTTTAGTGAACACTCATGGAGTTTTGAAGGGTTTAATCCTGACCCTACACTAAAGGGACAAGAGACCCGAGACAGAAGATAACATACTTACATTTCCACAAGAAACCCTTTGACTTTTTAAAACTTTCAGGTGACAGGCTTTTGAGGAGTTGCAGGGTTTTAGTGATATGTGTTCCATCTGAAAACCATTTGTGTATGTTATTAGCCTCTAAGAAGGAAGTAGGAAGGTTTGAGGAGTGACATAAAAGCGAAGACATGCATGCATTTAGAATCAAATTAAGGTGTTTTATACAACACGAGCAAGTCAAAGCAGCCAATTACAGACTCTGTTACTGAGATATGGGTTGAACCCCTTTTGTTTCAAACTCTCCGCAGCTTTAAATTAAAGACATAGCCTACTCCTCCAAGTTGATACATGACATGCATGTAGTCTTTGTGGAGTGAGGATGGTGTGATGACTTTGATGATGTCATCGGGGTCACGTTAGGCTCCAGACAGACAGGAAAGGTTTGTTAAAAAAAAAAAAAAAAAAAAAAAAAAAAAGGGAAAGTACATGGGACATGGCGTTTGACAGATAAGAGAACTAGGAGAGGGCTTTAAACATCCAGTAGATTTGCATGAAGGGTTTAAGATGGACTAATAGTAATGACTAACTGTCAGTGGCCAATGTCAAATCGTTTTGGGTTTCATTTGTACTCTCAAGTTCCCGAAGTTTATGAAAGAACACAGACAGGACAAGAGGAAATGAAATATGACGTGATGCAGAGAATGATAACCCAGGCAACAAACACAAATGTGTAAGCCCCATCTAGAGTTAGTTACAAAAAGAGTTTGCCTAATTCAAATTTATAATAACAATAATCATGATGAATCATTAATAAGCAGTGATACCTCATTTTCAAACATTACATTGATCAACTAATGAAATGATTAATAATGTTTAGTTATTAGTTTGCTTGTTTGCTATTGCTTGTCAATAATGATCAAATTATGATTACATTAATACACTTATGATTGTCAGTTTATTGTTGCATGCATTAGGACCCTTAAGCTTTATAAATACTGTATTATGTATTTGATGATTACCAAATGATTTTAAGCTTAAATGAATTGTGAAACTGATACAAAGCATCCATACCACCATGAACATAGCAAATCAATGCTATGTCATGGGTTAATGCTTGTTTTGTAAACCGTTAATAAATATTCGAATGGCTGTTATGAAGTTGTAACTGAGTTTGTAATACTTTTTAAATGGTTCATTCAAACGTTGCGCAGCATATGCAAACAATGGGCCGAGGCCAAAATGGTTTATATCCAGCAAAACGTGCAGCAAATTCAGAAACATGAGGAAAAAGTCCAGAAACAAATGCAGCTGCAGAAACGAGCTGCAAATGAAAACAAAATGCTGCCAAGAGCTAAAACATCAGTATTAACAGCAAAGGTGCTGCAAATGTATACATGATGGAAATAGACAAAAACCTGTATTCAGACGAACCCTGAAAATCAACTCTCCAACTTCATTGTTTAACAGTAAAATAACTGTGATCAGTTTACTGTGTTTGACACAGCACACTTTAACTGTTTGTTAGTTTATTGACATTTATTCATTTCCAATTTGGATACGGAAAACAATCCATGAAAAGATATTAAAGGGGATGTGGAATGAAAAAAAAACAACTATTTCTAGATAAGTACCAGACCTGTTTACCATTTGCATAATATGTTCCTATACATAGAACTGGAGCCATTTAAATCAGAAACACTCAAACATATTTTTGATATACAAGATTTATTGAAATACGTCAGTCTTATCACAAAAAGACATTTCATTTCTTTTATATAGACGAAAAGTAAATGGAAGGAAAAAGCCAAACGAGGTTCCTGTAAGAGAACGCACTTCCTATTCATCCATTAAACCAGAAAGCAGAAGTCCCTGATTATTACCGTAACACCATTGAGGTCCCTGTTCTCCAGCAGTAACGGCACAACTGTCATGGCTCCAGGAAAACACTGTTTACTTCTGACTATTTCTTCAGGGAGGTGACACAAACTGAAGGTGTCTTATCTAAACAAAAGCTCCTTTATCCAGCGACTTTTACAAGACGATTAAAGCGGAGAACAACCTGTGGCTGGGTTTTGCTGGTATCACTGAGCATTTCACATTGACCGTGTGTGCAGAAACAACAACACAAGTGTTTATTTTGAGTTTAACAATATGGACGGTACACATTGGACTGAAGAAAGACAGCTGTGACATGCACAGCTGCAAACCTGAGGGACTCACTGAACACTGAACAACAGAACAAATAGTCAATAATTCAAGCTGCTGAAAAACAAAATCAATCTCAAGCAGCCAGATCCCTGTTTTGATGGTTGACAGTTTTTGTCAAATTTGCAAGGACGTGCAATCAACCAGGTGAGTCAAATGCCATTGTTTTTAGTTGACCTTAAGTCCCATTTGTAAATTGAAAAATAACCTGAAATTTAATGTATTGTACAAAAACTAGAAAAGAAATAATCACCCACACCCCCTCATTCGTACCACAGATCTTGATCGAACATTTCAGAAAATATACAAAAGCATGCATAAGAACGGTAGAAAACACCTCGCGATCCACCTTAATCCAAAACTCCACAGATGACTTTCACATCTTTATTATTTATGGAGAGTTCTGCTTGTTGGACAGAAGGACTCAACTCTGAAATACTGAAACTCCCCAGTCTTTTTTTTTTTTTTTACCTGGACAGAAGTACCACAGTGGTGGACTTCAGGTTTAGGTAATTCAGGAGGGAATCATGAGAACAAAGCAGCGTCTTAACAGGACAGGATTAAATGTTGTAAACAGTAAAGTGTCTGATCCCCACACCGTCCAGAAGGCCCAAACAAATGTCAGTCAACTGTGTGATTGTGTAATAACAGGTGTGTGTTCTGATGCGGCAGTGTGATGTCTACATATGTTTCTATCTATTCTACTACTACTACGTGCCCACTGGTGTTCATCAAAACTGCAACAAAAGCATATTAAGTTGTTTTTTCCCCACAGAGGTCCTTGTTTGTATAGCTGAGATAATGAATAAGAAATTCTATGGAGTAGCACAGAACTCCCTCCTATTGTGCAACCTTGCTCAGTCTGTTGGTGTAAGCCTCCCAGCCTGACATTCTGTATGACTCAGCGGCCTTCAGCCTATCAGGGGCCTCCAGGATACCTCGACCAACAATGATGACATCAGAACCCTTGTTGTAAAGGACGTCCTCCGGAGTGGTGTACTGCTGGCCCAACACGTCACCTGTAAGAGGAGGGGAGACAGAGAAAGGGAGCTGTAGGAGGAGGACTAAATGACAGCAGGCACAGCATCAATATTTTGTACAATAGCTCCTCCTTGTGTTAAAGACAAGCCACAACACAAATCAGGGAGTGGGTTAAAACACACATTTTTCAAAAGCATTCAAATTTTAACAGAAAGCTGTTTTACATGAGTCTGACTCTTCTTTTTTTTTATGTTATATTTTTGGGCCTTTTTACCTTTATTAGTCAGGACAGCTGAAGAGAGGCAGGAAATGTTGGGAGGAGAGAGTGGGGGGGATGACAGGCAGCAAAGGCCTGCAACGAGGACTACAACCTCTGTACATATAGCGCGCAACTTAGCCGCTAGGCTATCCAGCGCCCCTTCCTCTTGGTGTCTGCCTGTTAAAAGGACGTTTTCTTCTTGCAATTGTAACTTTGCCCAGTGTTTCTTAATGCTGTGCTCATGGTGGATTAATGTTGTGTCTTTGTAGATAATATAACAGAGTACAGTCTAAACCTCTTTTTGTAAAGTGTGTGGAGATTACATTTGTTATTAACTATACAAATAAAGTTTTTAAATTGAAGATTGAATTTAGAGAGCCCATAAAAGTAAAAGAAATCACAGAATTGAAAATAATCTAAATTGCATTTAAACAGTGACCGCAATCATAGTTGCCTTGACTCTTGCAGTATTTTGAATTTGAAGAAAAAAAAAATGGTTAAATGTCTTTCATCTCAGCTATTGATTTTCACATTCTCAAAAATAAAGCCTGTGTGGGAAACTCTACTTTTCTTCCCTTATATGCCTGAATATGTTTCCCCTAAATCAAATCGCTGAATCACACTATCAGCAAGTTAACGATTTTGTTGCTCAAAGATGTCCATCGAAAAGATTCGAAATGACTCAGCAAATGTACGCCAAAAAACATTAGGCCAAAAATAAAGATGTCTTACAGCAACAGGTCTTATTTTGCAAAATGCAGGCACCTTTTTTTTTTTTTTTTGCCTATTCTGACCCACACACTAATGCTTCAGACATGCATGTTGTGGTCGCAGCAGAAGACAGACAAATCTGAACGAATCAACAGAAATGCAATCCCAGAACCCAATCGCTTTACATCAAACATGGACATAGCAATTTGTTCATCCCTGTTAACAAATGTCATTTGTACTGATAGCTGCCAGCTGCCACCTCGTGCTGCAAACCACAAAATTCCACCGAGGCTTGATGTGTTTCTGACATTACCCTGTTTGTAATAATACAACTGATTTATTTTAAATCTAACTTTTAATAAAGTCTAACGGATAACATTAACTTTTAAACATAAATTAAGACCTTTCTTTAAAAAAAAAAAAAAAGGAGGAAAAAAGAAATCAACCAACCATGCACTAAAGAGGGTCTAATCAAAATTCAGTGAAACGTACCTCCAGCCTGTATCTGCACCCCGGGGGTCATGTGGATAAACTCTGGCCTCTTGGAGATCTTAGAGCCACAGATAAACCCGATCACAAAGTCTGTGTGCTCCTCTGCCATCTTCAGCTGTAGACAGTGATAACAGAGATAAACAACTGTACAGTGGTAACCTCAAGATATATATATTAACTTTGACTCAAACTGCAGAAACACGCTTACCACAGCCTTTGTGTATTCTCCCGTAGCCAGGGAGCCCTGAGAGCTCATCTGTGCTATGAGCAAGCAGCCTCGGCCCAGAGGCTTCCCTACAGCGCTCAGACCCTTCACAACCCCCGGCCCGGGCACCGCATGGGCATTCACTACGTGGGACCAAGACGAGATCTGGTACAAACCACCTGGAAAATGGACGCATCAACACAATATTAAGCTACCATTAATGAAACACAGATTTTTATGACTGAAATGTTACTTAATAGACAATCAGGTCAGCAAGGTGACTGAAGCAGGAAGCACAACGAAAACAGTCATGACGTCTACAGCAAATGAATAGCATAACGTTATATGGACGTCAGAAATGGAGGCCCAACTTGGTGTGGCATCAACACAAGTGTTTATACAACGAGTCCTGTAAAACACACAGCAATCGAACTGACAAGGAAAGGAGTTGGACTGAAATCGTGACCGCAACGGATGTACCAGCTAGCTAACAGCTTGACCATCATAACGTTACATGACATCATAAATTCTTCCTTCTCGTAGTCCGCCATTTTTGTTTACTCTTGGATTAATCTTTTAGTGTGTGGTGTGCTGAGCTGGTCGTCTCGTTGCACACCACACACTGTAAGAACAGCACTGTTAAATCTGTTGTGATCTGTGGTCATGTGTGGGGTCTCTCACATTTTCAAGATCTGTAAGTGTGTGTCAGACTTAAGACATTTCCAGATTTGGAATGAACATGTTTTAAAAAGATGTATTATCCTCATACCTTCATACTGACGCTTGACTGTGTTCCCAATGTCAGCAAACTTGCGGTCTTCAAAGATGATGAAGTTGTGTTTCTCAGCCACCGCCTGCAGTTTCTGGACGAACGCAGCAGTGTAGTCCTGTGAGAAGACAAACAGTTAAGCATTAGATGATTTGTCCTGACAACAATGTTTCTAGTAATATACGGACTTGTTTCACACCCACCTCTAGGATGTCTACATGGGTTTTCAACATGCAGATTTTGGGACCCAGAGAGTCAGCCAGCTGTAGGAGCTCCTCACTGACCGTCACGTCAGCGGACACACAAAGGTTAGACTGCTTCTCCTCCATGATGCTCAGCAGCTTAGATGCTACAGGGTGAACATCTGTGGACAAGAGGAAGGAGGGACTAGATTAAGAGCTTAATTTAAAAATGGAAAGTCACTGTTTAAGTTGACAACTACTTAAATTAGAAAATAAAATGTACAACATGTTTAAAAGTCTGACATAAATAATTATACAGAAGCAAGAGTGAAATGTGTTAAGCCTGGCTCACACTGCGGGATAATCGGGCCGATTTGAAGTCCAATTCCTCTCACTCGACAATCCCGGGGTTGTTCCCAACTAAATGCTGCCCCGAACCGATTATCTTCCCAGATTATCTTGTAGTGTGAGGGGTAAAATAACTCAAACTTAACGTCCCTTTTCTGCTCTGAAAGTGTCTTGGACACCCCAATTCATATCAAACATGTTTGATATTTAGGATTTTAAGATCTTGACCATTCAGTCATGAAAGGGTCTGGTGGAAGTCGTGCGTGACTAAAATAACCGCGAGAGGCCAGGGAGGACAGTGATAGGTGGCGACCAGCGACAAGATTCACCCCACACAGGTGTGCTGGACAACTGAAATGAATGTGACTAGGGCTGGGAATCTTTGGTGTCTCATGATTCCATTCTGATTGTTGGGGTCACTATTCGATCCAGAATCGATGTTCGGTTCAAAACGATTCTGGATTAATTGATTCATGGATTCAAAGTCTATTTATGAATTAGTACATACTTCAGGATCTACTCCAGTCATCTGTGAGACTGGCTGAATTTCTTGTTGCTCTATTTGGCATTCTACTGAGTTAAAGCCTTAGCTAATCATTTTAGTAAAATCCTGTAAGATGTGATGTGCCATTATTTTCATATATTTCAGTGTGAGCATGTTTGAGATAATGGAGGAGAATATCTGTTGAGATTCTCTCTGTGTGTGTGATGCCACCCGATTTCAAAGTCGGGTAGGATTTTTAGAATCCCTGTAGTGTGAGCCAGGCTTTAGTCAGGAATGATTCCATAAATCCTTCAACAGTTCTAAAATTAGTCCACATTTTTAAACATTGTCAATTTGATTTACAGTACACCATTCTAGTGTTGGCCGAGATGGACGACTACATGCCTGGTAGTTTGGCCCTGTCGCCATAGCTCAGCTCCATCGTCTGATCCAAACATGGCTTCTTGACAGCAGGAACACCATTCCCGTTTTCCCCTTTGGGGCTGAAAGAGGCAAGTTGTGAATGTGTCTTGGTAACTGTTACTGTACATCTGTATTCAAACACTCCACTAACCCTGACTCTCCAGTACCTGAAAGTGTTGTTGTCCAAGATAAACTTGCGGACACTCTGGGCGGTTTGGGCGTCAATGCGATTGGCTGCCAGCAGCACATTGAGCAGCTTGAACATGGAGATGATTGGATGAAGTTTGATCCCTTTAGAAGCCAAATAATCCACGCCGCCCTGCTCTCTGTCCATTAGGACAACAGCATCTGTCACCTTGAACGGGTAACAATAATCAAAACCACTGGGGAAAGGGTTTCATATGGTTGATGTAATGAAAGCACTCCTGTATTGCTGTTATCGGTCGTTACTACTTGACTTAACCTTTACTCAATCAAACAAAATACATTCATGTTAAATGATCATCCCTGCTGTCATTCTTTTTTAATACTTCACCTTCAGCCCCCCGCCGTAGAGGACTTCAGCAGTCTCCAGGATGCTGGTGCCACTGGTCACCGTGTCCTCAATGATCAGACATATATCCCCCTCCCGAAACGAGCCCTCCACCAGACGCTTGGTTCCTAACAGGGTTAACACAAGGACAGTGCATATTATAGACACAACTTTCTCCAAGTGGAGCAAACGTTTCTCCCCACAGCAGATGTACATGGATGCTTCAGTCACATCTGTAGAGTGAGAGAGTCCACTTGGATAACTACAATGATTTTCTAGAGTTGTCTAGTCCACTTTTTAGAGCAATAGGAATCTTTAGTAATTCAAAAGCTTTATTGTAGGTACACTATGACAAAAAAACTAGTATATAAGAAGGAACGATGCCCTTATCTACAGCTATGTGTGACATAAAGAAAAAACAATTCAACTCTTAAACATGGGACGGAGACTGTGTTTTCCTACTTTCAATAATGTGAATTAGGAGGGTGTTTGCCTTTGACAGTTGAGAGTAAACACCGGCTATATCATCACTGAAAGAAGTGCCACCCGAACTGTGCCATAAGTAAACATTGAAAGCCAAAGAGAGGAGCAGCAGCACCTCCCCAATAAAGTACATAAAGTTATAATAACAGCTAAAGTCCTAAATATTTTGTCATATTTTAAGAAAATATTGTTTTTTGACTGGGTCTCTAAACAAAAACCGATACAGATAAAAGATTGTGTTAGAGAATGGGACACATTTAAGTGCAATACAAATAAAAAAAAAAAAACTGTCTTTCTTTTGGTGTCTGTGAGGTTCAAGCCATCCAGGCACCCACCCACCATAGTCCTTAGCCTCCTTCCGCCTGATGAGCATGGGCAGCTCATGTCTGGAACAGATGATTGTGGCCAAAGGCAGAGCTGTGTATGGAACCCCACACACATTGTCAAACTGCAGCTCCTCCTCTTGCACACGCTGGTAGATAAGAGCAGACACCTGCAAACAAAGCACAACAACAAAAAAAAGCTGAAGCAGAAAAAGGGGGAAAGTGTTGAATTGGCAGTGGTGTATGTGTTGCATGCATGATGAAAAAAAAAAAAAGGTACATGAAAGTCCTTCACTTCGGATTAACCTGCACAAGATGATAATGTTTAAACTGTACACTGTATGGAAGTGAAACTAACATGCTTGTCTAAACAAAGACGGTCATCTTCAATGTTGTTGAAATTGGGTCAAGTGGTGTTTTTTAACTTGCCTGTCGAAACTTCAGAAAGTGGAAGTATTACATTAAATGTACTTCCCTTTACGTAAAAGGGGGCGTAGAGAAGATATTGTCAATTTCAAACTCATATTAAAACTAGATTGTTAAAAATGACATATTTAAATAATGTATAAGCAGTCTGTAACATACGTAAGACTCATTATATCATTAAAAGTTCACGCTGCGCCCAGGTAACAACAGCACGTGCTAACCTGGTTCATGAGAGCTGGGTGGGACACGAGGACTCTCAGGTCGATGTAAATGGGTGTCATCATGCCAGTTTTCAGCTTGTACTCTCCAAACTTCACCGCGTCGACATCGTGGAGCTTCAGGATTAAACTGTCAATTGAATCGTTTTCCATCTTTTCGCGTGTTCGGGAGATTTTAACAACACTTCTCTCTAACTTCTTTCTCACTCTTCAGCTTCCTTAGCTGCAGAAAACAAACATGACTTCCGTTTCGAGTTTTTTTCGAGTTTTTCAAAATAAAAACATGTGAAAAATACACATTACTGATAACACTAAAAAGTATTTCGACTTTTTAAAATATTTTTTGGGACAACTAACGTGAAGCGCAATGTGGAAAACCGTAAACTGTGACTTAGGGTCTTTTTTATTATTATTATTTTGTCAGCTTTGTTAAATTGTTTAATTTATTTATTTTATTAATGTTTAAGTACAGTCAAAAAAAACAAACGAAGTCACATTTGTCGTAGGTGCGCTGATAGCTAACACAGATTATTCTGAGTAAAACCTTTAGTCCGCTATTTCAGTATGGAACATTTCAAAAACAAATTTCCTGAATTTTATTCTGAAGTAAGAACACATTCACCGGAAACAATGCCATCATACTTTTTTTTAAAGGATTTCCGGTTGTTTCTGTTTTGCTTTTCAGAATAAAAGCACATACCTTTCAATTAATGAGAGATTGTAATATTTACATTAGATGCCGAAAAGCCTTATTTATGTAATAAATACATTTCCGGTTAAAATAGTAGGCCAATACACACGATTCTCGTTTTAAAGCACAATTAAAATATATGATATAGCACTTAAAACGGGACTGTAAAAATAGCAACTGATTAAAAAACCTGGTGTGGTGAAGTGTCTATTTAAGATTGTTCATGTAGGTTATTGTAGAGGGAATAAGGGATTTCTTGTAAATTCTTTTCGGGGTCAGTGGGACTTTGTACCGTCAGCTTGATGGCTGTAAATGGAATCAGTAGTGGAGGGGGTCAGAGAGTGGTCATCTGATCAGGGTGGCACAGTTCAGAGAGTGGAGGTTGGGATGAAACCAGAAGCTTTTTTTGCTGGCCTGATTATTTAAGCTGTAGAATTTTTATGTGTGGTGGTGAGGGAGTTTCAGCAGGGTGAAATGTTGAAGGTGAGAATACATTCAATGAATAAGCAGTAAACAAAATGTCCTCTGATAAGGGTTTCATTATTTGTTTCCCTCCATTAAACAACTTCTTTCATAAAAACAGACAACAGTTGGCTTTTTTTTTTTTTTTTTAGTTTATTATAAAGATTCAGTCCACAGTAGTTCCGATTTTGGCACCAACAATATAAAAAAACAAGTGAATCAAAAAATAAAGTGTACACCCCAAAAAGCATTGAACAAATGCCTGAATAAAAAGGGATAAATAAAGGAAATGAAAAAAAAAAACTACAAACATTTACGCTTTAAAATGCATTTCACTTGGAAAAAAATGTGACTTTTCTGATACATTTTGAAATAACATGTCTTTTGGTCAGTCAGCTTCTTCTTAAACAGGAACTAAAACTTTTAAAAAAAAAGTTCAGATAATCAGATAATCATATCTACATGGTGACTTCAGGTGCCTGTGCTATAATGCTAGCAAGGCCTCTTTTGTTTCAATTCTTACTTTTAGCCAACAGTGCTCATATTTGTTTAGGAAAAGTTTGTTGGTTTGAATTTTCTTCGGATTAAAGATAAATCTTAGTGAGCCACTGATCTGTTTTTATAAATATAGCAGGACGTTTGCTATGGAGAAACGGGCAGGACAATAACAATATTTTACAGCTTCTACAACTGTATTGCTGCATTACAAAGAATGCTCATTACATTTAATTAAAACAGGCTTGACCACTTTATTTTATTCTGACAGTTAAGCTGGGTAAGTCAAGCTGAGACAAAGTCAATATAACCTGTTTTGGAAACAATGTAAATAATGTATGGCTTAAGAATTCATTTGCAATAAACCAACACTGTCCTGATCTGGAAATGTAAAAGGAGCCAGAAAATGCATTCATGCATTACCTAAAAGCTTTCTCACTACATGTACAAGTCACAGTGAAAGACATAATCATGGCAAATGTAACAAATATTGCTACAGTTATTATCAGGGAACAGAATGACATAAAAGCAGAAATACTTTGAGTGGTGTGTTTTGTCTGTAAAATGAAGAGAATTGTCATGGAATGTTTAAATTGTGAAAAAGTCACATTGCAACAGTAACAATACACAACAATACTGGCAGGTGATAAAGTAGCAGGATTTGTGTTCTGAATGGATTGGATGAAGAAATCCCTGTGTCTACTGAAGAATAATGGATCACAGCTAAATAGAAAGCATGACAGATGTTGGATAAGGCACAGAGGCTGGCGTATGAATGTTTTAATAAAAGACCAGTGTGAAGATTTCGTCACCATCTAGTGGTGAGGTTGCAGATTGCAATCCACTAATACCTTTTCCGCTCATATTACCCTTCAAAGAATGTTGGAGAAATACTGTGGCCATAAACTTATAGATGCCCACTGATCTCTCACACTGGTCTTAAGGCCCTAGATTTGGATGAGGGTAAAACCTTCAAGGCACACGTCTGATGGAGATGTCTTCTTTTTAATGAAAACAGGAGGAGGTTTCCTTCTTGAAGTGGTAGCAATGCTGTTAAGAACTTTACTTTTGTCTTTCTTCACACACACTCCCTCTTCTCTACTCTGAGGGGCTCTGGGCATCTGCAAGCAGCTCTGGCCTCAAACATTCAATCGGACACTGAATGTTCTGTAGAGAGGAGAGGGGAAGAGATTAGTCTGTGGAGAATTGTCAGGGTTGTAGTAGCCATAAAAAACAATACCGTGATGACTTTGCACTGGTATTTCATTATATAAGATAAGTGTTTTGGAATCATAAGGAAAACATGCAAGATTGCCAGTTTAGCAATAAACTGTTGCTAAACAGAAAACATCATTTATTTGTTCTGTTTGTTTTGGAGCAAGAGATTAGTAGTAAACGTTCTTTTGTGAGATACTGACCAGTTTGCGCAGAGCGTTTTCTCTGTACCGGTCAAAGACATCAGGACTGACTGGATGAAGGAGGTCAGCGTCCAAATCTGTGTGCACTCCAGGCCTTCTGCAGTTCTCACAACGCCAGCCCTGAAGAGGAGGAGAAATACATTAAAGGACGCATACCAACAAAAACTCTGAAGTCTGATCACAAGGTTTCTGTTGTGGAAGTACAGATCTGAGTTAAGGCAAACACACATAGAGAAGAGGGCACTCCAAGAATGAGTAACACTTGTACCCTTTAGCATTATCAATGAATTTTTAAAAAAATAGCATGGGTTTGTATGTACTGCACACACACAAAAAGTGTTACACACCTGTTGTCCTCCATAGCAGGTACATGTACATATGGCACCCAGGTATTCCTTCTGCCACTGGTTCCCCACCTGGTACATTTTCCCATCGTCATAACATGTTGACTCATCTGAAGGGGGGGAGTTACATAACACAATTTTCACATTATATTTCATGTATTCTCAATTCATAACAGAACAGACACAGTATTTATGGGCAATGTAATGATTTATTCTATAGACTAATCCAAATAAAACAAAGTCAACCAGTGTCAAATTGCAGTAAGCCGGACGTCCGTGTACAGGTCTTGTTGTGCATGTGGGTGCACCATTCAGTACTTACGGGGTTCACATTTGAATTCTCCCTTGCCATTGCCCAGACAGGTGCAGCTCATCATGTGACCATTCTCGGCTTGGCGATCCCACTTCTCACCGATACGGTAGTTATTACCGTTGTCATGACACCATTCTGGAGGAGGGAGAAGAAGTATGGAGGGCAAAAGAGAACGCAAAGACAGGCAGAGGAAAAGGAATGAAGAAATGCACAATGGTGGCAAGAAGGAAGAGGTGGGATTGAAATGACAAACAAGGGGAGAACAAAGTGTGAGGAGAATAAGAGTATGGAGGAGAGATAGAGAGATATTTAACAGTTAATCATTAGTGAAGGTAGAGAGGAGCACAAACAGGCCTTCATCTGCCTTTACAAAGTATATTATTAAATAACATCATGTGATTTCATCCTTGGGATAAGTCATGGCCGGGTGAATGTGAAATCATTTAAACAATGTCCTGATGGGGACAATACAAAGATTAGGACAGAGAAGGGTTTCTTTGAACCTGAAGCAAATTGGCACAGAGTTCAGTTTTTGGTATTGCCTTGTTACCTGTATGGACAATACAAATAAATAACTGAGACTGGGGCAGGCTAGTTAGCTTAGGCAGAGCTAAGAGACTAACATGGGCAGAACACTCAGTTCAGTTATGAAAGTAAAATCATAAATATCATATTCAAATCAAAGCACAGATAACTTTGTGTAGACTTTTTTCTTTTACTGTAAATTATCCAGTTATCATTCCCGAGGCTGCCCATGCCAGTAATGTCCTTTACAGTGATTTGCTGCACATAGAACACACACTGTATAATTCTATGGCTTTAAAATGCAGCAAAAGGAATTTATAATGATTATAATGAACAATGTTTTCATTTTTGTGGTCTTCATAACTGTAATAAGTCTTGAAATTGAACGTGCTTGTGGTACAATCTCCTCTTATAAATTCCTCTTAAATTAATCACATAGAATCATTCGATTTCTAATTCCATGGTGAATGCAAAGCATGCTGGGATGGTGTTAATAAGCCACTCACTGGATGAATCACACCTAAAATGGCCACTGCGCAGCCCCAGGCAGCGGCACCACAGCTTGAAGCCTGTCTCAGACATGCGCTCCCACTCGGAGCCCACCTCGTGGTAGGTTTGTGTGAATGTGTCGAAACACACATCCTGGCTGGGCGTAACGGGGAGGTCACCTGGAACTAAGGGAGCGGAGAAAAAAAATGTTTAAAATAGCGCTAATGGTTGTTGTTAACCCTGTGCTAACATGAGAACATGTGTCATATATGATACAATTCAATGCATGTCAAAGTTAAGTTAGTGGGTGCTACTGTACCGGCATTGCCGACTGTCACGACTTCTTCCAAAACCTTCTCTTTAGCCGTGCCCCTCATGGCCTCTACTACAACATTATAGGAAGCTCCAGACGTCAATCCAATGAGCGTTGCACTGTTAGAAGTGCCAGGAAGACGCATCTATGTGGAGAAAGGGAAAGTTAGTGAGCGTTCCTCCCACTTGGAGTACTCACAATGTGTGTGTAGCTGTGTATGTGTGTACCTGGAAGCCCCTCTCCTCCAGGTGTGTGATGGGATTACAGGACACCTCATACTCTGAGGTCTGAGGAATGGGTTGCCATGAGATGGTGGTGACAGTCTGCGCTTCTTGGGGCATGTCTGTTTCGTTGTCAGGGAAACCAAATGCAAGACCTGGTAGAGGACCCTCGCTCACCTACAGATTTAAACATACAGCAGAGAGAAAACCCTTATAAATTAAACACTGTGATAAAGAATTAACAACTTATTTATCAGATGCTGTTGAGCGTATGTTTACATTAGGTATTAAACTCATAACAATCCAATCCAAAGGACACACACCTTGACCAATGGTACTCTGTTTCCATCAGGGCCTGCTACAGGAATATAGATGAGGGGTTCTCTGAGAGTTGGTCTCTGGCCCTCTTTAGGTCCACTGTAGGGGCCGTTGAGTCCGTTATTGGGGCCCAGGCTCTGGTACTCTGTATAGATGTGCTGACCTTGTTGGCCTGGTTGGTTCTGGCCACTGGTACCAGCCAAGTGAACTTGGTTAGAGTCGAAACTGGTCGCAGAAAGAGAAAGGGATGGAGGAAAAAGAAGAATGATTTATACAAATGGAAAAACCATAGAAAAAAAGGCGGACAAGTTTTTTTTAAATAATTCTAGTTTGATGCAGATTCTTACATTTGGTCATTGTAGGATTCAGGAACATCCAAGATATCAGTGCTTGGTCTGTGAGGGACTGGAAGCTCTGGCAGCTTTGGCACCAATAGATCTGTAGTTAGCTCTGAGAAAACACACATGGATGCTCGCTGTTAGACGCAAGCAAGGCAAAGCAAATGCACACATCAAAGAGTGGAAATGTAAGTAGATAAATACAGGATGGCTGAGTTTCCATTGTGCCCCTCAAAAAACAGGAAACCTTTCAACATGCCCATCCCATTCCAGTTATCTCTTTTTTTTCCCACAAAGGAAAAAAGTAAATTGGTAACTGAGAAAATATTTTCTTAGGGGAAAAGTGCATCATGTAAATCCATACAAATTGTGGCTTCCAAAACAGATTAATGTGTTGTTATTTTTGTAGCCAAACTGGTTGAATTAATTTTAATGGAGTCTGTTAAAATGGGTCTGATCAAAAAAGTTGATTTGTTCTAAATAGTCAAATGGCTTGTGTTAACTGGCTAGGGTTGTGCCATTAAGAAACATGTAATTTGTGGTTTTAGATTCCAGTAGTTTAACTGCAGCCCATGATGGTTACCCAACTCCATGAGGGCCTTCACACATTTTAACATCAGTGTTTAGTCTGGAGGAATGTAGATGAAGAGATGACTCTTCTTTGTTATGAGTTACAGCAGCCAGCAGAGGGCAGCAGAGAACAGTCCCAAACATTATGCAGTACATTTTACTTGTGTGCCCGGTTTCTCCAAAGTGTCTTCTGACATTGTTTGATTGTTAATGATTCAACAAAAATGTCGTCAAAGTTAAAAATCTGAAGTTTTAACAAGTCATTCATCTGCAAATGTGGATGATATGTGTACTTACGTGTTCTGGCTTTGCCCACAAGAGGTGTGCTTCTCAAGGTATTCTGCAGGGCAACGATCTTAATGACGTACTCTGTTCCCGGTTTCAAACCTGTAACAGCACACACCACATTTTCATGATTAACATGTATTTTTTCATACATTGAAAAAACATATATTTTACAGTGCACAGCTTATCTCAACCACTGACTGAACTCACCATTAATAATGGCGTAGCTCTGGCCTGCATGGGGTCTAGGTGTCAGTTCACGAGGCAGACCTCCAGCTTCTTCATAGGTGACGTAATACCCTGTAACTCCCGGGCTGCGTGAAGGCTCCCAGGTGAATGAAATGCTATTCGGGTTCAGGGAGGTGAAGCGGATATCGGTGGGAGGGATGACCACTGGTTTGGCTGAAAGAGATAAGGCAATTCAGAAGGTAATCAAAAGTCACAAAAAAGTATAATATTTTAAGCTGCATTATTGGAAAGAAAAAAAACGTGTTTATAAATAATCATGCTAATTACAGCTAATATTAAAGCATTGTATAACATCTCCAACACACTCAAACACTGGTTTGTTGATGTAAGGGTGACAACAGAGGGGATAAAAATGCATGTTCACTTATTTACTTCAATAAATTCCTTTTAATATAGATTTATTTATATAACTACACACTTGACATATCTTTGAATCTTGCCAAAGCAAGAGCTCTCATGATGTCCGACTCTTGTTATGTATATCTCTGGACTGACACAGCAGAGCACAGATGAATGGTTACCTGTGGTGGCAGTGAGTGTGAAAGGTGCGCTGCGTCCATTGCCTTTCAGTGTATAGATGGTGATCTTGTAATTAGTGCCTGGCTCCAAACCTTAAATGAAGAGAGTCACATATTAATTATGGACTGTTGTTAAAATAAGCATCTGATGTTGTGATTGTCGCACAGTCTCATGTCTTTGTACCTGTGATAGCATATGAACGTGAGTCAGGGCCGATGGTCTTCTGAATGGGTATGTAGTCTGATGAGGAAGAAGTGGGCGAGGCCTCAACCAGGAAGCCAGAGATGGTTTCTGTCTTGGAGCGCCAGGTCAGGGCGATGGAAGAGTCATTGACGTCTGAGATACGAACACGGCGAGGGGGGCTGATATCTTCAGGTAGATTTTGAAAGATAGAACCAAAAGGAAGAGAAGAAACAAAAACCAAGGTGATTATATTTCAAAGATGGGATAAACACAAGAGTGACTTTTTTTTGCAAACACAAGAACTGCCTTTAAAAAAAAAATGTAACTGTCTGTGTTTCACGCATCGAAACTAAGCAATCTGATTGTTTTAGAGACTCACTCTCCAGGGTGGTGACTTCTCCTTGGACTGGCCTGCTGGTTAGAGAGTTCTTCAAGGCATAAACATGGACTTCATAGTTAGTTGCAACCTTCGGGAGGCAAGAGAGACAAAAAACACAAACAAAGACTTGAGTCTCTCTCAGTGTTGCTCAGTCTCCATGGGACTGAGTTTAATTATACTGGCAGCTGCAGAAATCACAACTGTTCTTGCATGTTTATGCTTGTGGACCCACACTGCCCACAGGCATGAATCCGCCTGTTTATTACATTTTATCTGTGAGTTATAATCACAGAGTGGGTGTGCCTCTCCATGTGTTTGTGTTTGTTACTGCACTATTTTCCAATTTCCTTATTTTTCCATTTATCTATCTAGTGCTCAAAATTAACCCAGTGACATCCACAATTTACCAAAACAGTATCCAAATGTTTCCTTCAGAAAATGAAGAGATACCAGCCTGGTAAAAATCAACCTTTAAACTTGGTGAAAACTGCTTTAAATGTAGAAGTGAGGCTGGACAACTAGGGACTTTCTACCACTCTCACCAGACCCCTACTCACCATAAGTCCTGAGATGTGTGCCTGTGTGGTGTCCGGGGCCAAGTTAATCTCCTTGGTAGGGCCGCTTTTGTCCTTTGGGTTCACCACCACACGGTAGCCTGTGAGGCCAGTTAGCCCTGTTAGACGGTTTTCCTGGCCTGGCACCGACCAGCTCATAGTGAAAAATGTGGGGCCGACCTGAGAGAACTTGAGGTTGGTGGGGGGTGAGATGGCTGGGGGGGGGGGGGGGGGGGACATAATTTAAAGAAGAGGGTTAGAGGGATACAATTTGGTTTCTAAACTTTATCTTTCACTTTCATGTCTGCGCCAAAGCGGTTACTATAAAAGAATCTGTCTTCTTTACCTGTAGCTTGTGTAGCAACAAGTGGTGTGCTGGCTGTGTCATCATGCAGAGCGATAACCTTCACAGTGTATTCAGTGCCGGGTTGTAGACCATAGATGACAGTGGACTCAGCATCTCCTCGGGGAGCAGGGCGCAGCTCTCTCTCACCCTCCTCTGGACTTGAATAGAAGACCCTGTAAGAAGTGACGATTCCCTCAGGACTGTCCCAGCTGATTCTCAGTGAGGTGGAGTCGATGTCTGAGAAGGTCAGGTCCTTAGGATGGTCTACATCTAAAACAAGTGATGAGAAGGGTTGCAAGGTAGTGGAGTTGGATGAGTATGTTTCATTTTTTTTTCTGAGAGTAAGAAACATTTTTCACAAAAGTCTATCTCTAGAAAGTGAAAACCCTTACTTGTTAAAGCATTCACAACCATTGGAGAGCTCTCTCCATCTTGTCCAAGAGCATACACACTCAAAACATACTCGACTGTTGGCATCAGTCCTGAGAAAGTAATTTCTGTCTGATCTGGAATAGAGAAGGAACAGGATATGAACATTGGGATAAAGGAAGAAAACAGACATTTACATCTAACCAAGCATTATCAACAAAACCCATGAGGAAGTTTAGATTGATGCAATACCTGGAGCCACCACTTCAGTGAAGGAAGGTCCCTGTCCATTTCTTGGGACCCCAGTCACCCTGTATCCTTTGATTGGACCCTGGGCAGGGCTCCACCTCACTGTGACACTGTTGTCTTTCACTTCCATCACTTCCATTTCAGACGGAGAGTCGACTCCTGGAAAAGGAGGGACGGAGAGTTGAATAGGAGAAAGAGCAATGACTTTATAAGGGCGACTGAGTGACTTGAGCCTCCTGGGGAGTGTGTATGAATATGTGTACCTGTCCTGTGAATGACATAGATTGGAGTGCTTGATGCAGGGCTGTCTCCTCTACCAGTCACAGCGTAGACAGTGACATTGTAATCAGTGCCGGGCTTCAGGTTAGTGATGGTAGCAGTGGACTGAGAGCCAGGCACTGTGAACTCCTTAGGATTACTGTGACCTCCTGGATAAAAACAGACAATGTTATAAATGTTAGAGACACTGATACCAAAATAAAAGAGACCTGGAATAGTCTCTTAAAAGATTTCAGTTATCTTTATTCCATTATCAATTACACAATAAGTAAAAAACTAAAAGATTAGAAAATACAAACTAGAACTTAAAGACCTGAAACCAAACATACTTTTTTTTATCTGTACTTTCAGGAAACAAGCTCACCGATCTCTCCATGTGTGATTCTGTAGTAGCGCACTGTGACAGGTGGGGCATCCCAGCGGACAGTGATGCTGGTGGGGGAGGAGTCTAGCACTTCCAGGTCTGTGGGAGCATCAGAGACTGGAGAGAAAGGGAAAAAATAAATAAACAACATGATGATAATGATGATAACATGGAGAGTATCTGGATAAAATCAAATATTAAATTGGGATTTCATACTCGTCTTCTGTGTTCCACTGAGTGGCAGGCTCTCCTGTACCCGGTTCACTGCATAGATGTTTACTAGGTACTCTGTGTCTGCTGTCAGTCCTGTCAGGGTGAAGTGGTTCCTGGATGGGGGCAGCCTCTCGTCCTTGGCCCTCCCACCACTGACCATCTGGTAACGGATACGGTAACCGGTGATTTTGCTCTGGGGAGCGAGCCAGTGGATGGTAAAGGAGTTGGTGAAGATCTCAGAGAAACGCATGCCAACTGGTGAGTCCATGGCTGAAGGAGGATGAGGGACACAGAAAGGGACGCATGAAGTTCCAGGTCAAAGTCTTTTTTGATCAATTATTTTAAAACATGGCCTATATAATTAATTTCATAGCAATCAATGCCCCTAAAAAGAGGCCAAGGTAGCCATTCAAAAACTGTTATCCCCCTGTTTTTAAAGTACAGCAATTAAGACTCACCTGTTTTCTGGGTGCCAACGACGGGTGAGCTCTCTCTCTGCTCATAAACACACACCACGCTCACCAGATACTCTGTGTCAGGCAGAAGGTCTGTGGACAAGAAATGTATTTAATTACAAAGGCTGTTTTTGTGTGTGTCTGGTAGTTGTTGGTATCCTTTTTTTTTTTTTGGATGTAACTTACTCCTTAGCACCACATTGTTACTTTTGCCTCCTGCACTGGTTTCTGTAAGGTCATCTTCATCATCAATGGGATGATACCTGAATAAGAAGACAAACAACACAGGAGTTGTTTTTGTATTTGTTGTTTATCCCACAGAGCATCCGAACCAGAAATACTAGGCTTTAAAAACATTGCGGTGTCTTGTTGTACCTGATGAG
Organism: Labrus mixtus; assembly: GCF_963584025.1. Lineage (NCBI taxonomy): Eukaryota > Metazoa > Chordata > Actinopteri > Labriformes > Labridae > Labrus > Labrus mixtus. The sequence goes on from NC_083624.1 coordinate 12,728,264, forward strand.
GTAGCTGTTGATGTCAGCGGCATTAGGGACTTGGGGAGAGACCCAGGTGACTTCAATACTGTCTGGCCCAACCTGGCCAAAGCCCAAATCAGTAGGTGCTGGTACGGCTATAAGGAAAAGATAGAAGCTTAATTCAGAAAGTAATTTAAAGGTCATGTTCCACGTAATAATTGTAAAAATGGTGAGGAGAAAAATATGAAAAGCTATTTAGAAAGAGATAGAGAAAATAATAAAGGCAACAAAAGCTGATGGTGTGAATTCTTTATCCTTAAAAGGGGGAAATCAGTGTTCAATGTGCACGTCAGTGTGAATAACGTGTCTAAAGTTTAACAACATCTTTAAAGAGAGAGAACAAGCAGTGTTTGTGGTGGGGGGCAAAATGATCCTCAACCCACTTAACCAAAACCAGATGTTCTGCACACACACACACACACACACACAGGCAGGATTATTAAACTAACAACACAGCATGCAGGGCAATTACATCAGCAACGTAGAGAGGGTTGCTTTAAAGAGCTATGTCTTAAAGTTATTAGGAACCTTATTAGATTATATCATCTCTCAGCACATGATTTGTAACTCCCATCGCAGGCACTGTAAATGATGCTGTTTACGTAAAGGATCGTTTTTTGACAGTTTGTTCTTATTTATTAGAGAAAGATTCAGGCACTGTTAGTGATTTAAGTAATGAATGTAATCTTTTCGGCTCAGTGGAAACATGGATCTTACATGTCTGCTGAATGAGGGTGGTTGGCTTGCTCTCTCCGTTCTCCGTCACAGTGATCACACTGAACTCGTAGTCGATTCCAGGTTCCAGACCGTACACTTTATATTCACCAGTTGTTCGCAGAACCATGTCCTCAAAGATGGGCACACTCTCGCCGGCCGCCACCACTGTGATCTTGTAACCTGTGATGGCTGTGGTGTTGAGCGGGGACCAGCGGAGGCTAATAGTTGTGTCGCTTACATCCTTGAAGCTGAGGTCTGTGAGCTGTGGGACGTCTGGTGGGGAGGTGAAGGAGAGAATCGGAGGGAAAGGGTGTAGGGGAGAGAGAGAGAGAGAGAGAGAGAGGAAGAAAGAAAGAGAGAGCGGAGAAGACAACAAAAACACCAAACAAACAAAGGCGAAGGCAGGAGGAAAAGAAAGGAGGTGGACACAAGGGCCAGAGAGAGGAACCAGCAAAGAAAAAGAGAGGAGCAGATGTTAGGGCAAGAAACATGTGTTGTCGACTTCCAGTTAGGTGAGATATTTAAATATCACACAGATGGAAGGCATAATGCAAGGTTGCTTTTCATGCTATATATTAACATCTAGTTAGACTTCAAATGTTATTCAATGAAGCGTGTCCATTGATGCACCTTAATATATACAAAGGCAACATAGCATTAGTGATGTAAAACAGTCTTGGTCTAGCTTAGCAGGGTATGCTAGGTTAGAGCATCACTGTTAACATGGCAGCATTAGTATCTGTTATACGTATTAAACATGTAACCCTTTTGATTGTCAATGCCATATCATCTCGAATGATTCTAATTTGACCCGTCACTCACCTGGTGTAACAATCGTTGATACAGGAGTGCTCTCCATATCGTCCTTCACAGTAAAAACGCTGATGTTGTACTCCACTCCCGGGCTGAGGTTCTCCAGGGTGCAGGAGTTCTTCTCCGGCTCCACAAACTCTTCCACACTGTTTCCTTGCTGTCCATTGGTGGGAGCGCATGTCACTCTGTAGCCAGTGATGTCTAATGATAAGAATGTAAAAAAAAAAAAAAAAAAACGACATGGGGCAAAAGTGAGAGGATGGATAAGTCACAAAAAAGCAGTTTTACTTTTTTACTTCTTAAAGACATTTTAGAACGTAACAGCAGAGAGCAGTTTAAGGAAGGAAGGGAGGGGACAAAATCAATGAACTGACAGATGGTTGAAACCATGAAGAAAATGTCAAACACAAAAAAACCTCCAACAAAGGGCACATTAAAGAGGTGTACTCTTAATATATGCTTGATATGAATACTTGTTTTGTGTTCAGTTTGACTTAATCGTTTCTTTTTCATCCACATCTGGGTATGCAGGTGTGTGTATACCTGGTGTGCTTGCTCCATTCCACTGGACGGTGAGGTCTCCAGTGCCTGGGTTAGACTCCAGGTTGAGGTCAGTAGGAGGAGACAAAGCTGGAAGGAAAGAGGGATACATTCATTCAAAATGAGAAGGACAACATAATGGTTAAAGATACATAAAGAAAACTAAATTGAGAGACGACTAAATTCAGTTTTGTACTTACGTGTGACTACACGACGTGTGATTGGGGTTCCCGACTCATGGCCGTTGATGACTGGTTGGACGCTGTATGTGTACTCCACTCCCGGAGTCAGGCCAGAAACATAAATACTTCCTGAGTCAGAAGTCACGTCTCTGGGGGCCTCTCCTCCCTGACTGGGCCTTACTGTCAACTGAAAGATAAATGCACACAGAGTCAGAGAGCCAGCAGAGAGACAGAGAGAGAGAGAGATGTGGACATGGGGTGCAGAAGGTTAAGGTCATAGGTCAGGGCTTTCCCAAGAACACGGAGGCCAGCAGAACATTTACATCTGGGGTGTGACATATTCTGACCAATCAGGCTTCTTTCTGAGGTCGGTAGTTCCCCTGTTATCTAATTCAAATGGAGCCTGCACTACATTAGGAACTCTTTCGAAAGCAAAATAAGAAAATCATTTCCATGAGAGACAGTCACCAAATCCAGATGTTTAATTGTATTCAAAGAAAGGAACGCAGTCTCAAATCTATGATCATGTGCATGATGAGACATAAAATTAAATCAAAGAAATGTTTGAGAGCATACCTTATATCCAATGCGGGAAACTGGAGTCCAGGAGATAATAATGGAGGTGTCAGTTACATCAGTGCTGAAATGAGGGGCGTTGCCCATTGGAGGGCCTACAAATACACAGAAAGAAAGAAAAAAGATTATGATCAGATTTTGTTCTATATATGAATATTCCATCTTTTAATTTTTGGGCTTTTGCCTTTATGTAGGGCGCTCTATTATCATTAGAGCACAAGCTCAACCTGTTGCTAGGATAGTTATGCTAATGTCCTTTATTCGTCTTACATGCAACCTTAACATTTTAACGGCTGATAACTTTGCTAATATTTATGGTTTTATTCCAACTGGAAAACTGCCAATATTTTGTGCAGGTAGTCAATTTGAAAAATACAACATGACCCTTTAAAACCACTGACTTTTGTATCACCGCTCTGGCAAACAAATGGTCCCACCCTTCCACTACAAGAAACACTCGGATCACATGCACAGACCCCACACTGCTTCTAATTGATTTCTTTAAATATGCATCAGGCTCTCACTTGTGGTGAACACTGCGGTCTCTCCTTCACTCAGTGTGTTGTCCTGCTCTGCATGCAGCGTAGCAGTGTAGTCTGTACTGGGCTTCAGGTTGAGGATGGTGTACTGAGTAAGGCGGGCAGGCAGGCGCAGCTGTTTGGGGTTTGAGCCCTCAACAGTGAGGAAGAGACGGTAGCCGGAGATTTTGGCACGGGGGGCAAACCACATGATCGCAGCACTGTCCTCAGTCACATTGGAGAAATGGATATCTGTGGGAGCATCAGGCTCTGAAAAGAGAGAAGTCATAATCTCTGTTAGATGCAAAACAGTCATTTATAAAGAAAGAAAAAGCTAGAAGAATAAAGGTTTTAAGGACATAAAAGCATAATGTTTAAGTACCGTACATTGTACATTACAAGAAACAATTCTTCAAAGTACACAAACAGTTTTCAGATGATGTCCAAAACTCTGGAACAGCTGCTTTTTTCATACATAGTCATACTCACTTGTAGTTTGCTCCCCGGTAAGCGGTAAACTTTCCTCTCCATTGTTAATGGTGAAGATATTGAAGCGGTACTGTGTTCCAGGCTGTAGGTGTGTCACTTCGATGTAGGAGTTTTGACTGACAGGAAGAGTCATTTCCCTCTGGGGAGAACCATTTTCGTCAACAGGGGTGACGGTGACCCGGTATCCTGAGACTTCAGTGGTTGGTCCAGACCAGGTCAGAACAATTTTCTTATCGGACACCTCGAAGAACTGAAGGTCTGTAGGAGAAACCACCTCATCTGTGGACAGGCAGGGGGGGAAACACTACATTTAAGTTGCTCATTCTTTAATCTCTAATTTTGAAGCAACATTATTAGTTGTTATTTAATTTAAGACATAAAAACTATTCACAGGAGTCTAATTCTGTTGTAAAGTTGCAACAAAACGGACCCAAACTTTATTTAATGTAACAGAGAAGAACACACATTTGTGTATTAAGCAATGCATAATGAGCCTAACCATGAAACCATCATTCATTAAGTTAAAAAACTAGACTAAATTCAAATTGTGAATAATGACTCCCCATACATTGAATAACTACAATACTTGCAGAAAAAAGAAAGTGAACTGGTGCACATATGAAGAACAATGGAAAGGGCCATGTTAAGGGCTCAGATATATGTCAGTGTAAGAACTTGAATATGTAACATAAGTTAAACCTCCCAGTACCTTAAAAATGGCAACAAAGAAGAAACTCCTTTGCTTCCACATAATATTACCTTCCTAACATGTTGACTCTACAGCTGTGTTTATTAACCATCATTTATAAATAATCCCTTCATACTTCAGTGAAACCTTTTAGTTTTCTGCTTTTTTGTTGTATATTGTCAAGTACACTTTGTTTAAATGAGACACGATTACATTCGGCATGAGTTAATGAATTTTCCATGCCAGAAATTACACAAGTTTCTTAACTAGGCCAGTTTGTGGAGCAAAATAAACACATAAACATCACTGAAGAAACCTGGACGTAGAGCAAAGAAAAAAAAATTGGCTTTTAAAGGTAAATTAATGAGATGGAGAGGGCGAGGAAAAGGGGAAAAAGCAATGAAGTAAGAGTTCAAAATGAATAAATGAAGCTTTCTGCGGCTGTGCATACAACTTTATGTCATTCAGAACTTAAAACAAACATATTTTCCTCAGATTCACTCCTCCTGACCTGACAAGGCACATCAAATCAGATACAGCTGTTTCCAGAAGTTAAATCTAAGCAAATAAATCTAAGAAAATTATCAATAAGATGGACCTGCAATATCATATGTCAAGGTATGAGGTCAACACTTAGCTGTGACTCTACAACCGATCCAGTTACAACCACTTGTGTAGACTTGGTCTACTCTACACGGTGTAAATCTGCCACAGCAGACTCAACTAGGTCATGGATCTTTATTCCATTATGATGTACCAACAATCAGTCTTCCCACATTTTGTCTGACTGGCCCAAGAGCGTGTGCGTCCTGGCAGACTGGGATGTTTTACATAACTCCAGCTGAGCAGAATAAGACCTTAACAGCTGTGAACTCAGTGACTTCACTTTTCGGAAAACTCCTCGATTCTAGTATTCAGAATTGGAAACTTCTTCATAAATTATTAAATAAGCCTCATGATACTTTGCAGGTTGATTCTGGAGGGTCAAAAGCGAAATTCATGTGAGCGTAAAGCCAAGCATGTGAGACAAAGGATCCAATGATATAAGTTCAGGATCTTAATCTCCAAGGATGCAGATTGTTGGTCTGCTATGACTAAAATGCAAGCAATTCTTCCAATGAAACACATTTCATCTCTGTGATGTCAAATGTTTAAACTACACAGGACCAAAGCAATTGCTTAAGCAAACGTAAGCCTCCTTTGTAGCTTTACAGTGATGCTCCAGAGGCTGCAGGAGCACGGGGACAAAGGTTTGAGCTAAGCATACATGAGAGTTAGAGCGAACTTTAAAAAGCAACCAATGCAAGCAGGCCAGAGACTATGCCGATGAATATCTTATTGTCTTGGTCTTTCCCTTCAACATGTAAATGGCTGAAATGTACACCTGACTTTAATCAGACTTTTCCTGCCAGGCCCCACGTCAAATTTCCAAAGTGAATTTGTGGTGAGCCAATGTGAGAATGCAGCAGATAAGAGTCAGAAAAAAATCCCTGTGGGTGAGCACGAGGGGATGGTGATGTTTGAATCACATGGTTTGTGCATGTAACAAAGCAGCTTTATATTCTTTCCTTCTCTCCAGAATTTGATTTTCCATATTTCCATTGATACTTTGGATAAATCCAATTACACTTTAACTTTTTGTTATATTTGCAAAAATGATCGTTATCGCCCCGAACACTGCTTCACACGGCATCCTGGATATCTTGTAAATAAACAAGGCAGCGTCCTTTTCTGCCTCCTTAGAGAACCCCCCACCCACATCGCGTCAAACAGGTAAACTTCATGATGTGAGGGACAAGTGTGAAGGATGAGTGCATGTGTGAAAACAGCTAAAAGGAATGCACATCTCAGTCTTTTACCTGGCAGCGCATCTCCAGCTGTGTTGACCTGTACAAAGACGGGCTCACTCTCCAGGCTATCCTCCACAGCATAGATACTGATGTTGTACAGCTTCCCCGGTCGGAGGTCACTCAGAGTCACAGATGTTGCCGTGTCAGGGAGAGTCAGCTCCGTGCTTTCGCCCTCGATTGAAGGTGTGTAGACGACGCGATAACCTGTACGTAGGAAAAAGACCAGTTCATCGTGTGAAGGTAAAAGTGGCAGATTATTTGGTCGAAACAGAAACTCCCTGCAGATATAGTTCAAAGATTTTGACTGTACACAAGAATGCCAGCGCATACCTGTGATGGGAGCAAGTGGTTTATCCCAGCTTATCACAATGGAGGTTTCTCCCACTTCCTCCACTTCATGCTCAACAGGAGCATCAGGAGCTGTGCAGGAAATGAAATGAAGGACAATTACAACCAATACTTAATCATTTGAGTTGAAGTTCCTGGCACATGGTCATGAAGCTGCTGACAGGTCTGGGATGGCAAAGACTATTTCAGTCTAGCAGCAGAAATGTTGTAGGTGAAATGAGAAAGAATTGCATAGAAGACAAACTGGGAATACATTTAATAAAAGACAGTGTGTGTGTTTGGACGTACCAGTTGTTTGTGAAGTAGTAAGAATGAGGTTGTCTTCTCCATCATCTGTAACCTCGTAGACATTGACAGTGTATTTCCTCCCAGGTAGAAGTTCATTTATGTTCACTGAGGTAGTTGTACGGGGCAGGTCTGATAATAAAAATAAAAAAAAAACATATTGTAGAAATAAAGTCTCCACATGCTATTATTTTAAAGCAGTTAAATATCCATTTCTGTTGTATGTATATCTGTGTTTACCGAGCACCATGGGCTGTCCAGTGGCATGTCCCTGCTCACTGAGCTCATACTCTACTCTGAAACCAGAAACTGTGTCGGAGGCAGAGACCCAGGAGATGACGAAGCTGCTGGAGGTAATTTCCGTCACCGACTCTGAGATGTCAACCACAGGAGGAAGCTGGGTGGTCTCGCCCTGTGATGTAGCCACTGGAGGAGAAAGAGAGATTTGAAAAGAAGAGAGTTAGCTACTTGTGGCATCTGAAATTAAAACTGGCTCGGACAGATCAAAAAAAGAGCTCAGAGAGGAGTCTCAGGCTTGAATTTTCAGAACTAAATGAGAGAAACAGAGTCATTTTTTTATGGATGCGTCAAGTGTCATTTTATGATCTCTGTCTTTAAAGCCATCATCCATAATTTAGATCTGGCCACCAGAGAGAGTGGGATAGGTTTAGACAAAAAACAATTAGCAAAAAAAAGACACCAAGAGGCTGAGATAATCTATCACAGAAAAAAAGAAGCAAAATAACCTGGTCAATGTCAAAACGGTAAGTAAGTGATGCAGCAACTCAGCCAGCCCTTTGATCTGTCAACTCTCACAACTCACATGATCCGTATGTGGTGGTAAAGTCAAAGCGTGTGATCTCTCTGCGTCCAAACCGCAGCACGCTAATCAGCTGACCCTCGTAGGTGATACCCGGCTTCAGACCTGAGATGGTGTAGGAGTTTAGATGACCAGGAATCAACACCTCCCTCCACGGGTTTTGAGTGTTTTTCTGTAAAATGTGATGGGACAGCGTTAGGAAAAGAGAAACGCATGGCTAATTAAATAAACCTTAAGCATGTAAAACACAAGTTAAATAAAGGCTGTGTCATCGTCAGTTTCAGGAAAGAGACCAGCGAGAAGAAGCACCCTGTTCGAGAGCTGTTCAACAAAACTCACCACTTTCCACTTGAGGATGTACTGTGTAATGTGAGCCGACTGTGGGGCGTTCCACTGGATAGGGTGGGAGTTGGGTTGGTTTCCAGATTCTGTTATTAATACCTGAACTGGGCGGTTACCACCTGAGGGGGGCAACACAGACAGAGGGGGGGATTAGAGATTCAGAAATGTAGACAAAACAGACTAGAACAGGAGTTCTGAAGAGATCAAATCAGCATGGTCACAGATTTTTGAAGAGGCACTTTCAGTATTCATCATATTAAATGTATAAAATATATCTTTTTTTGAAAAGACAGAATCTGGCACAATAACAGGGCTCATGCAATATCAGAGATTTCAACATCCTGTTACTTATTACAAACTGGATTTGAGTAAATATCAGTGGATGTACAGCCATATTCTCCCTGAACAGAACACTGGAAAAGTGAGGAAAAACTAGCACATCTCTGTGAGATTCCCACCCAGACTCTAGCAGCTGAGGGGGAGAAACTGTTTCTCTGCTTTGTGCACACTCTTTAACCCTATGTCCTCAGGGTTTCTGTTCTCTTGGATAAAAAAAAAAAGGTGCATGCAGAGGCAACTGTCTGAAAAAAAAAAGATGAGTAAGGTGTTTAATGAATCTAATTTTAACAAACATAATCCTTCTTTTAATTGTCCATCCATTACCACATCTGACATTTGACAAAACACTGGGTAAACTTGTGTTCTGTACTGCAGAAGGTTGTGTTACACAGTAAGGGGTATCAACTTCTCAGAAGGGGGGGAGGGGGGTAATAGATTAAGCAGATAAGTACATAAAAAAAGGAGGAAACCTCTTAAGTTAAAAGTGTAGTCTCGCAAGCGGTTTTGGGAAATAAAAAAAGGGGGTATCGAGTCATGTTTAATGTAAACAGGAGTCATGTGTTGAGCAGACCCTCTGACATAAGCTGCGCTGATAGAAACCGGTAGCTTCTATAAAGAACTGAGGTTTTCTAACCGCTTTTCCAAATAGCAGACCTGTAATCAAAGTTTCTGAGCAAGTGGCTCGGTTAACCAGAAGTTGCTTGCAGATACACAAACCTCAAAAACAATCTGGGACCAATTACTGCCTATTACAGACCCACAGGCCAATGGCGAGGGTAAAGGTTACACAGATTCAGATGTGGGACGCACAGAGAAACAGATGCACACTTGCAGTGGATGCTTTTCATGTTCATTCTGCCAGCATCACGTGCATACATACTTGTAACATACAGGCGCACAAGCGTGCACACAAACAACCACTTTTACCGCGCGCATATAGACACAACATTCATGCTTGACACCGACAGATGCACACGGTGGGGTTGTGATAAGAACCACAGTAAAGGGAAGTGTTGTTGAGAGTCATCCTAGAAATACAAAGAGCCCCAAGAGATTAAATAACGCACCAGATGGAGAGATAAACACAGCATAAACACATTTTCTTTAGAAGATCTTATCAATGTCGTCGCTAAATCTGAGACTTAACTGGGGTTTTCCATTTTTACCTTTTATGGTCTTCTAACCAGTGAGCCAATTGACTTAGAGTCTGGGTTTGCTCCTCGCTGCCCTTAAATCTTAGCATGGCGTATTTTGCCTCTGCATAGACACACACACACACACACACACACACACACACACACGGAGCAAGTTCACAGCTGGTTGCTATTATGGCCACTTACGGCAGAATAGTGCCCTACATTTTGTATCTCCTGTCAACCTGCTTCATAAAAAGCAAAGAAGTTACAGCTCAAATGTTCCCTTATGCGTCACGAGCCTGAAGTTTTGTTGCACAGTGGACTCCCTTGAAGCTTCACAGGCAAATGTATGCATGCTGAGGAAAATTTTTACAACTTAGGTTCCTCTAAAGAGCTAAATACAGCTTATATGTCTATCAGAGTATGCAATATTATTATCACCAAAAGCAAGTCAAGCTGAGGAAGAAAAAGGGATTGTTTCCAGCTCAAGAGAAGGAATGTGACTGGGTTGCAAAACATGACAGAGCGCTAAAAAAAAATACACAAATAATCTGTGACGGGGATAAGATGCATGACGACTTCAGAAGTCAAACCAAATTGTAAGAAACATTACCGTAAAAAGTTTGCTTGCATTAAGACTATTTTTCCAAGGTTAAAAAAAAACCAAACATCATTCCTCTGTATTCTGTTCAATGTGGCATGATCCTGGAGAAGAGCTAACGAAGCCAAAATGTAAACACTGACATGTGTTTACATTTAATTTAAAACTCTTTCCTAAATCTAAAATCCTTTAATGAAAAAACGTTCCTCCTAAGGCTTTACGGTTTATGTTTGGTAGGTGTGTGTGTTAGGGAGTCTAAACACACACACACACACACACACACACCTGCACTGTGGTGTTTTGTGCAGCTGTGGCAACAACACCGGGGATGTACCACATGCTAACAAGAACAAAGGCTCAAAGTGGGGGGTGAATCTGTAAAACAGGAAATCACACCCCCTCCCATTTCTGCCTGTTTTCACATCAAAGTCAAGGGTCTCATTTTCTGGTGACCTAAACAAACATTTTGCTCCACTTAACATTTTGTCCGTTTGGTCTCCTTTCCTCAAACAGTTTTCATATCGACACCAACTTGGCTATCCCAGTTTAAGACACGACGCTTGAACAACCCACTGTATTGGATATCAATGTGATATAATACAGTTTGAGACATTTTACAGAAATCATCACTAGAGAGTAATGTCAGATTTGGCCAACCCAGTAAATGATAAATGGATAACTTTAAACTCAACTTCTGTAAACACACTTGTGTCAAATAGAATATAAAAGTCCATCAAGATCCAAATTTCAATGTGTAATACAGCCAAATCTTGTATCTATACAAATTAACATCAGCTCATTATTCAACCTTAATGTAACATCTTACCGGGGTAGGACTGCTGAGGCTCACAGCTGAGTTCTCCAACGCCGTTACCATAGCAATAGCACTTGTACATAATTCCATGGATGACTTTATCCCAAGACTCTCCGATCTGATAGAAAGCTCTTGTCTCCGGCTCCTGGCACTGATCTGAGGGCAGAGACACATAAAAACAAATAATGCAGCAGGAACCACTGACAAGAGTTTGGAGCAAGAACAAATAGTGCTCCACTGATATATTATATGGGTCTAGCAGTGGTATTGACAAATTAGCACTAGTGTAGCAGGAGTTCAGGAGTTTAAATTTTACTTTTTTTAAATGTAAGGTGAAACTGACAGAACGGCAGTCACGCAAAATGACAACACATCACAGACGCACACATGTAACAAGTTCAACTCACCAATAGCGTCACACTTCCAGCGGCCACGCCCTTGTCCAAAGCAGGTACAGTTCATCATGTAGCCTTCATTGTGTTGTTTGGTGAAGGTTTGGTTCACCTCGTAGGTCAGATTGTCCACAATACACTGATCTGTCAATTCAACATTAGACATATAATATCAAGACATTGGTATGTGTGCATGTGAAAGTGTGTAATGCAGGTGCACCATAAAGTGCAGGTGTGCAGGTTCTCTGTTAATCTTTTGGCAGTTGAGTGAAGAGGTGAAAGGTCACATGTCATATAATCAGTCACAGACCTCTAATGTTACCCACTAATTATAACCCTACACATACTTCCATGCCTCTCAATCACATGTTCTTCCTCTGTGTAACCTCAGTGTGTTTTCCTGTTACACACAAACACACCTTTAATCTGGGAGTAAGCCGCACAGCTCCACTCTCCTCGGCCATTGCCCACACAGGTGCATCTCATCATGTGGCCCAGAACATCGTGACGCTTGTCCCACTGGTCTCCCACGCGGTACATCACCCCTTCAGTGCTGGTACACACTTCTTCCTGGGCTAGAACACACAACACATAAAATGTTAAAAAACGACATCCTAATTTGGTGGGATATTGGTTAATTCTTACTTCAAGAATGTATTTTTGGTTTTAATGTTCATTAAGAAAAGGGTTGGACAAAAATTGTCTGTATTTCCTTAATAACAAGGACAAGGACCTATTGGTTCTGAGATAAAAACAGACTCAAATACATAAAAGATAAAAGACCCCCCTCAGAGATCAGTAACTATAACTGGCAATTACAACCCAAGGCTGGAAGTGACACAACTATCAGAAAACACCTTTTTTCCAAAATTAAAAGCCAAAAACAGCTGCTTCTCAACCTTGTGTGTGTTAAGGACTGTGTGTGTTCACCATATGTTCTCAAGCAATTAAAACAGTAAGTTGTTTCTATCAGGAAAGATTCAACAGGGCAGCATTAGAGTGGATGCAGTCCTCTGTGGTTGTGTGTGAGAGGAGAAACAACATTTCAGTAAGTTCTCTTTATTGGACCAGGTATCTTCTCTGCATGCCTGTTATAAAAACTATGACTGACATTGCTTCAGCTGCCACACCTAAGAGTGGAGGCATGAAGTGGAGGCAAGTGGAGATAAGAAATTATCTGCTGTATTGGAAGCCGGCCAAAATTTTGCTACGGCATGCAGAAACTGAACCAGGGTCAGGACATCTGGTTCCTGGAAGTAAAAACGCTTGGACTGGGTTTGCTTTGCACAATGCTGTACCTGAGGCAAAAAAACAAGGCCTTGACATTTTTTAAACACATAATGAAATAGATTTGTAGACATAGACTGTATAAAACATGGACATAGTCTTAGTGACATCAACCATTACTATCTGAATCTGACTTTAAAGCCTGTCAGTGGTGGTTGCCACATTGGAAATGCTGTGTCAAACTAACTTTTGGTCAACCAAGTAACAGACAAAGAGCTGAAATTGAGGCGGGCCTTCAGCCTCCTGATGAACAGCTGCAACACTCCCACCCGTCAGTCAGGTCAGCCTCATCACTTAATATAAATAACTCTAACCCGTGATAAAGAAATTAGCTGTTCACACCATTTTAGAACGGGTGTATAGGCGGGCTTTTGCAGCCAGCCTCAACTGGACCATAAGGAATTGCAGTTTGCACTTCCTCATTGGTGTAAAATACCACCAGAGATTGCTGCTTGCATGTAAAGATGAAATACCCAATGGCTCGGACTGGGGCTTAAACATATTCTCTGCCCAGAGAACTGCAAAAGAATTATAGTGTTAACAATACATTTGCCCTTTTTCATGACTCACTGATGATTATCATTTTTTCAATACAATTATATAAAAAAGTTGTTATTCTTTTTTTTAACAATGCATATAAATCTGGATAGCTTTTAAAAAATTGCTAGGATTTCTCTAAAGTCTTCATTGTGATATAAAAGTGTTCACCTCACTTCAGCTCAAGGTTAAGAGTTAAACCACTGCAATTACATGTTCATATTGATTTGTTTGTTAAAGTCGTGCGGTGCTTCTTGTGTGCCCAGAATGGTTTCCCTTAAAAAAAATCATTGGAGGCTGAGTCCAGGTGAGCTTTCAACACATTCTTTCCATTTGTCTATAGCTGGAGTGTGACTTGCTGCTTTTTATGATTTGAAATCGGTCTATTCTAGACACAAGGACATTCTTCAGCCTTTTTTTAATATCTTCCAATAATGAAGGCTGTTTAAATCGGTTTGTCCTCAACTCAACCATTCTTAAAAACAAACAAGCAATTAAGAAATGTAACTCTTTAAAACCAGTCATTGTTATCTTCAGATAATGTTGCCACTGGTTTAATGACTCTGAAATAGGCCATTAAAGGTAAAAAGCATAGATCTTTTACAAATGTATTTAAGTGGAATTTCAGTGTTATTTCAGTGGAAAGGGAAAATTCAACCCTGATTCTGAGGAGGTTTGTTAAGGTGGAGATAAACAATCCGGATCCAATAATTGTACTGGTGCAGTTGGCAATACGAAGGTGTACCCTGACTGGCTATCTGGAGATGTTTGAGCTACCATCTATAACACACAGACAAGCCTATCTAGCAATCTTTCCAGAGGATGGTTACAGGTGTAGGAGAAGGGGCTCCAGAAGACTACTGATGTTTTAATTACCATCATTAACATGTCAAGTACCATGTTTGTTTTGACAATCCCTGTGAAGTCATTAATGTTAATATCTAAGAACCCCTGCTGCTTTGACTGCTGGATGGAGTTTACCACTGTCTAAAGGCCTCTGTTCTTTCCCTCTTGAAATCTTTACAAGGCGTTTTTTAACAACAGGGTGTCGGCCCAAATGTTGGCCTCTGGACTGTTGCAGGCATTTAAAGCAATTCTGAAGAAAAGTATAGCTTTTTAAAAAGTAAGCATACCTATTACCCATCCTTCGCAATGAACAAGTGAAGTTTATGATAAAAAGGACACATTACTGTTCAACAGATCTTCTACATGTGTATGAACTCTAATCATCTGCAGACAGTGAAATCCCTTGACTTCAGAGTGGAGTTAAACAAGCTTCAAAAGGTCTGAACTCCTATCTGCCATCCACATTGCAAAAAAAACAAAACAAAAGATAAATTCAAGATGAGATTAAATAAATCCAGCGCTCCAGTTCTCTTGGAATTCAAAGACTACTTTGTGTCAGATGAGTCTTGTACAAGTATCAAATGGGTGCCATCCACATTTTACAGCCTGCTGCCAAACACAATTTTCCACTCACTTTCTGTCTACTTTGAAGTCTACTACTCTACCTAGAGACAGCAGTGAGAGTGAATTCTGGTTTACACTAGGGATAACCTTCTCTGCGATTTGTGGATATCGTTCAATGATGTCACTAAACTTAGATGTAAGTAGGGTCTTGGTATAACTTCAGCATTCATTTTCCGTCAGGATGAACAGCACTAGCTTTGATCCTCATCTTCAATACCAAAGAAGCACATTTGTTCCAACAGCTTGCCTTTCTTTGTATTAAGTGGGTTTGACACCTGAACATTGTTTTGTTTGAGCAGCTGTTTCTAAATAACATCACTAGACATCTACGCTCATCAACTCTGATTTCCAAAGGGGATTCTTCAGAGTTTTATAGTTTCCTCTTTGCATCTAACAGCATTGGTGTCATCATTACCATTTCATTACTTCTACGCTGCCATTAAGGCGGTGTCAATGACCCCCTGGTGTTTCACTGGCTTCAGCCTCTTTTGTTTCCCATGGAGACCTAATTGACACCTAAACAACACAACAACATGTTCCTTCCAAGCCAACAGTGTGAATAGGATTATGTTATAGATAGAAGGTGTTGGAGCGGTTAATTAGATTTTGTCTGCGCTATTAGCCCTGACTTCTTTTAAACATCACGCTGATAATAGCTTTTATGCATATTTAACAAGGTGACCCAGAGTTCTGTTTTTACAAAGTGTTACTCCTTCATTTAGACTGGGTGGAGAGATCTTACCTAGGGCAGGGTGGGACATTGTAATTGATGATGCTAATCATGTTATGGCCCCTGTGGCTAGCAAACTACTGAGCTGATCCACAGGTCCACTTTGCAAGGTTTTCCAAAGAAATATAGTTACGTTAAAACATGCTTTTGTGACATTTAGACCAATTCAAATTGTCTGTTGTTTTTTTAATTGACATGAATTGTTTATACTTGCTTTGTTAACACTAAGGAAAAGCATTTAAGAGAAATTGTTTGTCACATTCGAGTTTGCACATTGTGTAGAAATGTAACATTCTCGGAAACAAATGCATTAAAACTGTCAGAAATAGTTTTAAAAGTTTCCTATGATTTCCCTAAAGTTGACATTTGAAAAAAGTTTTTTTTAAAAGCTTGAGCCAAAGCAGTTTTCACCAACATGGCAGTTTGAATTATAATTTCAAAGCGTAGGCTTAAACCATTTTATTTTAAATGACATCATCTCCAGGCCAAAACTTACAAGTCACCTGGCCCCTTTTTCTCAATTAACACACATACTTACATAAAATAAACACAAACAGACTTACCAGCCATGGGACAGAACCCAAAACGGTGTTCTCCATCATAGTTTATTGTGGTGCCACACCACTTCATGCCGTCTCTACGTCCATCAGCAGTACAGTCGGTGTAGTTTCGACCATTGTAGAGGAAGGGGAACTGGCACAAAGCACCGTTAGAATTGCCACCACGTGTTGCCACAATTACTGTAAAAATGAAACGGTAACATTAGAAATTTAGATATACACATCCAAATTAAATATGTATGTTCATAACATACATGTATAGTATTTAACAATATGAGTTTATACCAAGCACAAACACAAGCTTTGAATATGAATATGATAGCCTACTGATTGTTGAGCTATCTGTTAGCTTGTTAATACTAATTTTTCTGTTTAGTCAGAAAACAAAGCTAGTTTTTGGTCAACATTTGTAGTAGTTCAAAAATACATTTATAACCCACTTAAATATCGGAACATAGGCCTCATAGCCTACTGTTGACAACTAGGACAAGCTAGTTCACAGTCCTGGAAAAAAAAGTTTCTAATTCACAGTTTAAAGGAATTACCATTTAGTCTCATGTATCTTGCTTTAAACGTATTAACAGGGATATTTCACTGCTTTTCACCTTTGTTTAATCTCTAATAACGTCGCTTGAGAGGTTAGCTGTGTAGATGCTAGCTAGCTGTAAAGCTTAGCTGGATTGTATTCCTTAGTTAAAGACTTAACACTGTTAGTATTTCTGAGATGAAAAATAACAGTCCACTTTCAATCTCCATCTTTCAATAAATAAATACAAATAGTAAACTTATATAAGACTAAACCAGAACTTGTTGAGCATATTTACCTGTCAAAGACCAACAACAGGTGAGTCCATTTTTTCCTTCTGATTCATTGTTTTATACATAAAACAACATTAGACCCTTTCTATACCTTGCCTATTTCACTTTAAATTCCCAGCCTTTAATAGTTCTTGGAACATCAGCTCACCATTCTTCTCTGTACAGAAGGAATATTTCTGGTCCGTCTCAAAGTCTGAGGAGGTGGCGCACCAGAGCTGTCCGTCAGCGCGTCCATCTGAGGTACAGGAGTGGTAGGTTTTCCCCTTGTGGACGAAGGGAATTACACAGGGCTGACCACCAGAGGTGCCACCATACACTGGAGCTGGTCCATCTGTTTGAAGACAGGAACACACACAGATATAGTAAATATAACTTTAAATACAGGTATTATCAAAAGCTCAGCACCGCAAGCAATAGCATCCCTGTGTTATAAGTTGTTCCTCACCCCACTGTACACAGCTGACTCCATTGCCAAGACAGGTACAGAGCATCTGCTTGGTGCCCTGGTTCTTTATCCAGCGCTGACCAATGAAATAGGTCAGTCCTGTATCTGTCCGGCAGGGACCCTCCTGGGGAAAGTCAGGCACAGTGGCAGGCTGGTAGACTGCAGGCTGGATGTTAGTGATCACTCGAGAACCACTGCCTGAAATGCACCATAGGATTCAGTTTAGGGGCAGCACGAGTATCAAAAAGCCACATAAGAACAAATTAAATATTTCTTACAACTGCTGTAACTATAAATGGATAATTTGATTGTAAAAGAAGAATACAATTCTGTTTTAATTAGAAAATACAACATGCAACTTTTTTTTTTCCACTGTCCTAGTGCAACAAGGAGCAAATGTTTTTTTCTCACACTCAATAATCACTCTAACCTACTTTAAGCAAATTTCTCCAACCGATTTTCCCATGATTCATCTTTACCTCTTCATTACCCAACGGCCCCTCTCTCCTTCACATGAGATCATGATCATGTGTTACAAGAGACATCTTTCTCACTTCAACACTTGAACACTTGGCACTTCTTATCTCCCCCCACCTCACTGCATCTGTCTCTGGTATACATTTCTCTCTCCTCACAGAGAGCAGGAAAGAAGGGGGAGGAGAGTAAGGGGTATTATCATTTCTCACCCAGGCCAGTGGTGTGAAGAGAGCCATGTCTCTCACACTTCCACTCCCCTCGGCCGTTCCCTGTGCACAGACACTGGAGCATGTTTCCTTGGGCGTCTGTCTTGGTCCAGGTATCTCCAATGCGATAGGAGGATAGAGTATCCTGATCATTGCAGCGATCTAAAAGACAGAAATGTGAGAAATCAAATTTCATGTAGGCATTAACTTAGTTTAAGATGACTGAGAAATAGTCTCACATTATAAATAATGGCACTTAATGACCTATATGTGAATTAGACCAGTAATGAGGGATGATTCGCTCATTTTTGATACCCTACACATGATTGAATCGGAGTCACCACTAAAAATCTTGCAGAAGTTTATAACTTGAGCATCCTTAACAAATTAACTACGACACCTATTGCCCACTGGGCCTGCCAAAAATCAACAAAATAAAAGTTTGTCACAGTTGTTTTGTTGGGCAGAATTCAAGTGCAGATGTTTGCAGTGACTCTGTGGGGAACGATTCCTCCTGGGCACCAGCTGTTTTCATGTTTGTACTTTTTACCGCCTTTGTCGATAACTTGTTGAACACATGCATGATTACAATTTACTGATGAACGATCACTTTAAAAATGTCCAAGGCCACCCGAAGTCTCGTATGCAACAACAAGCCAACATTGACTGACATTAATTTAGATCTGTTACATCAGTCAGCTTCATTAAGGATGGAAGTAATGGATCTAATTGGAAACACAAATTGTAAACACTTCCTGCTCAAGACTGTTCAAATGCTCTGACAAATCACAGACTACATTTTGCATCAAGTTCTTTGAGTAAGTCTAGCGAGTGCATATATTCATAATGACGTAGCTTGTTACAAAAAAACAGAATTTCAGCAGGAACTGTAAGTTGATTTTCTGGTTGTGGGACCCTTAATGACCCAGATTTCTCCATCTGATTTTGAAAAAGTAGAGTGACATAGAGGGAGCAATAACAAATGGGAAGCTGACAGTTTGGCTCAAAGAGGAGAAAAAAAAGTGGAATGTCTTACTTCTGGAGGTGCATGTGATGCGTCCACTTCCCTCTCCCATACAGGTGCAGTCAATCATCATCCATCCCTGGTATGGCTTCTCATAAGTCTCTCCAACAACATATGATGTTCCCACAGAGTTGTCATAGCAACGCTCAGCTGGAGAAAACAAACATTTATCGAGTGCTTAATACATAACATGTTTGAACATATCAAACATTGTTCGAAAAAAAAAAATCAAATTATATTCATTAATTTACTGACTGTGTAGCACAGATGACAATCCATTAATAACCACCACACGTTTACTGGCACTCAATTTAGAAATTCAGCCAGTTCTCCAATCAGGTAAGTACAGTCATCCGTTAGTCAGAGGCTAACTGAGTGACTCACCGACAGGTTTGCAGGTCCACTCTCCCTTTCCATTACCCAGACAGACACACTCCAGCATGTAGCCTCCAGTCTCGTGGGGTCTCTTCCAGGTGTCACCTATCTTATATGAAGCCCCACCCTCATGACAGCGATCTGAGACAGACAGAAGGGGAAAAAAAGGATTTTAGAGACAGATTAATGTGCATTTAAGGGTTTGCACAGAAAGGAAAAGAAAAACACACCCAGACATTCTCCCATTATCCAACCACCCCAGATAACTGCTAACAGCTGCACAGCACCAGTTGCTAATCAGCTGTGGAGAATATTGAGATTAAGCAGTTTACTGGCATCGGTCTGGGAAACCAGAATATACACAGAAACACATTAGCTAGGATGTGTGGTCTGGCGTCAGAACAGTTAACGGCAGCAGAGTAGCTCCTTGTAGAACAGAAACTCCAATAGAAAAAAATAACTTACTGGCAATGGTGCAGCTGATCTTGCCCTTCCCAGACCCGATACAGGTACAGTCCCAGATCATGCCGTCCTTGGGTCGCTCATAGGTTTCTCCCACAGTGTAGTACTGCTCGTTGACTTTATCAAAGCATCTTTCCTCTGCTGCAGGGAGAAGAGAATGGAAAAGATCTGTGTTACGAGTGTTTTAATACAAAAAGGCATGGATTGGGATGTCCTGATGTTGAAAAAGATGCACAGTATGTGATTTGTGGATGTAAAGATCCAAGATCAAAACACACAAACATACCTTCAGGTTTGCTTTTACACTTTATGCCAGCAACTCCATGGCAGGTACAGATCAATGTGCTGCCCAAATATGGCCGTTCCCACTGGTCATTAATACCATAGAATTGATCGTTCTCTATACAACCATCTGACAGGAGAGAAAATACAGACGTAGTGAGACTTTTTTTTTTACAAGCTAGAAAAAGGCAACCCCTCAATTTACTTCTGCATCAAAACACATACAGTGCAGGGAAAAAGTGAGCGAGGAAAAAAAAACACACCCTACCCGCACACACCAACAAACACTGTACCTGCTTACCCTGTCCTTTTTTTCATTGTGGAAAAAAAGTGCAACTACTGGAAAATGGTCAAGCCCTGACCATTACAAAACAAATAGGCTTGTGTTATTGATTTAAAGGAAAAAAAAAAAAGGTTTTATACCAAAGTAAGCAAACCCTACATTTGAATAAACGTTGTATTGTGGGAAAAGACTTCACCCATGTCTGTGAAATTGACCCTGGATGTGTTAACTTCACTTCAAAGGCCCCCCAAGACTGAGTAATAAATCAGCTGCACAGACTGGAGTGCACTTCTACACCTTATTCTCCCCCCCCCCCTACCAGGCACGCTCTTTGTTCACATCCCATGACTTCACATGCCACAAGCATCTTTTTTTTTTTACTCTTTTCAAGTTTAAAATTGACACCAAGTGTTTTCATTAATTTGATTTGCTCTTAAGCTTTGATCTGTTGCCTTCACACGCAGATTTATATATAAGGGCCACACCAAGCCTGGAGGATAAGATTAAGGAACAATAAAAAAAAAAAGGGACATTACTGAACAAAAAAGTTTCTAACTTTTGTTGATCTTTTCTTGCAAGAAAGTTTTGCTTTCTAAAAACCAAACATTTTCACAAATGACATTAGGTGAGCCCTTTTTGGCCCCTACCCTAACCATGTTTCACTACACTTAGTCAATTTAGTGATCAAACACTCGTGGGAACAACTTTAAAAAAAACGTACCCTGAGAGACTGAGGAGACGTGATGCTGCTGCGCTTGTCGCCGATTTCTGTGCGACTCTTTGGGCATGCAGTTCACCGCGCTCCCGATACAGAGCGCAACCAGCACTCTGGCTATGGTGCTGCCGGACATTCTGTTGAATGAGAACGACTCCTTTTTTTTTTTTTGCAGAATGCGGTCACAGGTGCTCCTTGTGCAAAGTATATTTCACTGGGGACGGAGAGAAGTTGGTTCCAGTGCAGACTCTGATTGTGTTCCTCGCTCCAACTTTCCCTGTTCAGTCCGCCCCTCTCCGGTCTGCGGCCCCAGTGTGCAGGTTAGCAGTCTGGGGGAGTGATTTATCTGGGCATGGCTTTGCTTCAGCCGGAGGAGGGAGGTGCCAACAAAAAGAGCGACAACCCACGCTGCGCGTAGAAGAAGTGAGGCACACCAACCTTTTTACGATTCAGAGATGATTACGCAAATTTCGGCTCGTAAACTCTTCTTCCCTCTTCTTTTTTTAAACTATGAGCGAAGGCAGACAGAGGTTTCCAAAGATGCCTGGGTTGTCTCCATGCAACGCCGAGGTAAACAGACTTTAAAATATATGATTCCAAGACAATCACCCATTAGCAGATTGCTTACCCCATCCTGTCTAAAATGGTAAGACCCTGACCACAGCCCACCCGCTTACTGTAAAGGTTTAAGGTTAATGGTCTTTTTGGTCTAAGAGCCACAGCCCTTTCTCATCAAAATCCTTGAAGTTGTATTTATTGAGGAAATAAAGATTACCAGATTACCAAACATTCTTTAATGTGATTTTTGCCTGAGTCACTTGAATGACTCAGATTGTGCCTGAAGAATGCCATGCATGCTTTCATTTTTATTCCATTTCGATTTTACTCCAACTTCATTTTGCCCAAATTCACTCCAACCATAAAACTCTACTTTTCATCGAGAAATATTGCATAGAATGTTGCCACCCTGCTGAAGGACGTTGATGCGATGCAGTGTATTGGCCCATAAGTTTTATACAACCCTGGGAGACATCTGCTGGAATTAGGTCAATGGCGTCAGTGTCTGGAAAGTCTCCAGTAGCCCAGAGTTTCAATGTCTGGAAAGTGTTTATATGTCCAGGAGTTTTATTGAACTGATACATCGGTGATACTAAAGCTAACTTTGGAAATGTGAAAGTTTTTTTTTTTTTTTTACTTCTTTCTTCTCTGCACTGTAGCTAATTTTAATTTAATTAATAATTTATGTCCTTGGCTGGCTATTTCTAAGTTATTTCAAGATTAGGTCTTAAAAAACACAATAGTAGGGTTCTTTATCTATCAGTGTAGTTGATCTTTTCTGTTGGTGACTTACTTTAGAAGATGCCCTTTTTGGTTATCACTGAAAATTACAAGTTTAGGCTGAGTTTTTGAAATGATTTCTTGTGAGTTTGGAACCTTTTGTTTCTCTTAATTTCTTAATTTAGATTTTCTCTTTAAGATGTTGAGAATAGTGATAACTTTTGAAATGAAATTTGTGTGTAGAGGGGAAAACACAATTTTCTTTCCCCTCTCCATGAGTGCTAACTTCCTGCAATGTAGTCATGTCTAGACAGCTTTGAAGGTGAAACACTCAGTCATGGTGGGTCCTTAGATTTCTTTACAATTATAGATACAGTTGTCCTGGCAGAGACATGTTATCAATGGACGCATCAGCCAAGTTTAAGTGCAGATGCCTGCCCTAATGATGATTCAGACACTTACTGATGATTCATGCATACTTTGTTTGCTGTATTCCTTTTGGTTTATGTTAAAAAAGATATGAGATTACATACAGTTTGTTGATTAATGCTATTGAGTTTGAAGAAAATCAAGTCCTGCAGAGAAATTAGATTCAGTTCATACTAGTTTGTAAACTGATGTCATATAATGGCTAAACAGTACAGAAGAGTCTTAAAGCTGTCCTTATGATTACATGTGTTTCTATCATTAAAGAAATGAAGAATTAAAGACAATATGACGGATAGACGAGCAAGAGGTTGTCTATATGGAATTGAATATCTCAGAGCTGCGTTGATAACATAAAGTTGTTGTAACTGTGGTTCTATGAATCCTGGATGACCGCCAAAGCGTCCAGTCACTCAGAATACTTGAGCCTTCGCATGAAGATTCTGCAGAAACAGATCCTCTGATGACACTTGAAAATATAAACAGACCAAGGGTCATCAGTTGTCACAGGTGTATTTGTTGATAGCTCCTCCACCTGTGCATGTGCAAAACAGTGTCATTCAGTCCTTAAAGCAGGACGGATATAATAGAACTGCATAGTTAAGAAGGATAAACAAAGAAAATCTTAACTCGAATTCCTTTGAGATGACAAGATCTACACAGACTTTCTAAAACTTGATAGGTGGTTGCATTCAGCTGTGGCTCAGTTGGTAGAGTCAGTTGTCTCTCAACCAGAAGGTCAGGGGTTCGATCCCCAGATCCTGCAGCCACATGTGCAATGTGTCTTTGGGCAAGACACTTACCCCCAATTTGCTTCCGCTACTTCGCCGGGGTCGTATTCACATAGCACCCTCTGCCATCAGTGCCATTGGGTGTGAGTTCTGAACTGATAGTGTAAAAGCTCTTTGAGTAGTCAGAGACTAGAAAAGCTCTAAACAAGCTCAACCGTTCTTAAGAAAACTGCTTCAGAGTCATCCGTCCATGACAAATGTGAAAAACAGAACAATGGGTGTTACTTTTCTCTTCTGAAATGTCACATGCGCAACTGTTACGACAATGGAACCGCTTCATCATCAGTTAATGCTAAATCAAGGCAAAACATTCAGCCTCTCTTATGCCATACTGTATGTGTCAGGAAATCTGCAGTCTGGACACATTTTCAAGACACTGGATGGATGTTGACAGAATTTGAAAGGACGTTTTTTAATCGCACCAAAGCATAGTCAATCAACCTTTATTATAGCCCCAATTCCTAACAAATGTTATCTCAAGACACTTTACTGAAAGAGCAGGTCTACTCTGTTGCAATCCATCCCATACATGGGAGTCTGTAAACTGCCATGTGGACAGACTATTATCCTCAATAGAAACATGGGAAACTAGAGATCTCAAGACAAAACGTCTTCAGCATGAAGGTCTGAGTCATTTTATTTAAAAGAATGTACACACAGGTCATTCTGACTGAAGCCTTTGGGGTTATTGTTAGAGAAATCTTGCCAGCTCTAGAAGTGAAGAGACAAGCCTTCTAAACAGTGCAGCTGCACATGTGTTTTTACTTACAGAGATTCGCTGTCAATGCAATCTCATTGTCTATCTAGTATCTGCACATACACAACTACTCTTTCTGTGATGGTTATCCTCACCTCTCGGTCTTTCTTTCTTTCCCTCTTTCTATCCAACCCTTTAGACCTTTGGAGTTCACTGATCTATATAAGGAGATGTTTGTCGGATGGGGGGGATGTCACGTAAAGGTGAAGAGGTGGATAGGTCATGTAATTTACTGCACTCAGTGATTTTACACATTGGATGTGCTGATCTATGGAGGCTTGTACAATAACGTGTTTCAGTGTTGACTTGAGTCTTCACAGAAAATTGCAAAGCTTCTACCGCAGAGGGACTATCTTCTTTAGGCCTGACAGCAGAGGAGGGGAAATCAATATGTCATTGCTTCATACTGTAATAATGACATAATCACATTCTTATCAATCTTGGATGATTATATTACATTAAACCATAGAAATCCACTGCACGAAAATCGACTAAAGGCGCCACCCAAAAGGCTGAAAGTTCCCCCCATGTGTGATTGATTCTTTTAGTCTTTGATCCTTTCATCTTCAAGAATTTAAAGCTTTGACCTCTCTGTCCATGAACATGGTAAAGCTTCTTCTTTGTCAAAAAAAAGTTCATCATGTGTTGACCACAGTTGTGTATCTCATTAACATCCTTACATGACTTCACCAAACTGAGCTCATTCCCCCTGTGGTAACCATGTCTAATTTATTTCTGCTATACTGCAATGGTGGGTTGAAGCCAGACATCCCCTGTTTAGAGCCATTATCTGGTTATTGTGCAAGCTAACTGGCCTGTTGTGGCTTCACATGCAGATCGACAATTCATTCTTGGTTTCATGGTAAGTCTGGTTTTAAGTGGTAGCTTGCCATTAAAAGCAAATCATGCAGGATGGTCACAGTGACAGTTAGGAGCCATCATTTCCAGTATACAGCTTGGTTACATTGTTCACAGACACATTAGTTTCCTTGAGCTTGAAAAAGATGGTCACAGACACAAAAAACAACTGTACCCAGCTCATACCGTGAAGGGCCTTATGCAGAGGATTTAAAATGATTTAAAAGCTTCTATAAGGTATGATGTCATATGAAATAATGGAAAAACATTTGTCTTCTGTTACGTTTTGCCTGAACATTTGCCTGAACTGTATCATATTATACAAGACTCATTCATACTTGTTTTGAATGTTTGGAAAGATAAGGAACTTTCGGGGAAAAAGAGAAACTCAAGAGAGAGATCAGGGGGAGTACAAAGAGAAATCAAACGAGAAAAAGAAAGAACAACAGCGTAGAAACCTCTTGAGGCGCTTTCCGATTTGAGTTCAAGGCTCTGGGAGGTATGAATAATACTGATTAACAGGGACAAACAACGCTGAAAGGATGAGAGTCAATGGAAAGTTGTGAAATATTGGGCAGAGCTAGTGAAGTTTTTTTTTTTTTTTGCTGACATGTGGAAATCACACTGTAACTGTCTGATTACATTACACAACACATTCACAATGATCATCATGAGAAAGAGGACAAGGGTGAGGAGAGAGAGAGGTCACAGCTGCAACGTCTCTCTACAGCTGCTGCACTGTTTCATCCAACTCTCTCTCCCGAAACCCTGTTACTGCTAACAATCTTTACATCCGTCATGGTCTTACCCTCTGACTCACAGTGGATTAGCACAATGAAGTTATTTCCATTAAATAGTTGGCCAGTCCTCATATAATACATATTTGTTTCATTAAGACTTGCTCTTCTAGCTATTTTCCATCCTTTTTGCATCTTTAATGTGTCTCCATGTTAAATGATCACTTTTCTTTATCGTTATCGTGTACCTGTTCCTCTAACTACAGACACATTTCAGGTGTTGCATATTTTTAGGCTACTACAAGTAGCCTAATTAGGGTTAGGGGTTAGGGTTTAGGGTTAATGTCAACATTGTAATGGTTTGACAAGAGGGCCACATCCAAAAGGCTCCTGTGAATGCATGGAGAATCAAAATCCATTTCCTCCTCCAAATTTGAATCGCAGTATCCTTTATTCAACTGTTTATGATCTTTTCAAACAACTGGAACAGTCTTCCAGTTTTAAAGTGAAAGAAACTCATATTACAAAAAATAAGTCTTTGGATGTCAGTGGCCACGATGAAAAGATGGCATTAATTTAATCTTAAATAAACTGAAATGCATGTTTAAACAACCATCAAGAGTCTACATCTATGACAGCAGTAAAGCTGTACTTGCACATTCATGCCTGAGCAATGAGCATGTTAACATTTGTTAATTATTATAAACACAAAGCCCAGCCAAGGCTGATAGAAGTGCATCTGTATTTTAACCAGTATTGGACCAGTATATATAAATACATATCTGTACATTGGAGTCCATGAAATGGGACAAAATGATTGTTGAAATATGTTATAGTAATACAACTGACAACCTAATGGCATAATGGGTGTAAATATCCGCCTTAAACTGGCAATCTGTAAACCCCAATTTGTGTCACTGTGAAGGTAAAGCTAAAGTCATTTAAGAGCTGTTGAGAGATCACAGTCAGAACTCATTTTTCAATGTATTGCATCAAGTAAATGTTAACTTCTTTGTGAAGGATGGACTTGCATTTCAAAAATGTACTCTTGTATTGTTTTACAGTTGTCTATACGTTTTGAAGTAAGCATACGCTATCACAAAACTTCCCCTGGTTCACCCTCCAGATTAGATTTACCACATTCTTTGTAGTTAAAAAGACAGCTCCCTGGTGGTAAAAGTGGTGATAGCAAACTTTAAGAGTTGTTTAGAAACCCGCTGAGTGTGAGATCATTTTTGTTTCTGTAACGCAATTGGGGGGTCTAATGATGAGTTCTCTAAAGACCATTTGGAAGAAGGAACAGAGGGGTACAGTACCTGTATGTTTAAATCCACACACATCACCCAAAATGTTTTCGTTAAGTTAAATTCTCTGTAAACTTTTCTTCTGCTTCCCTCCCCCCCTTGCTTCTTCTCTTCTTCCTCCTTCTCCTTAAGCCCCTCTTTCCTCCAGGGAGATGAGGTCACGGTGTGAGGAAAGATGGAGTGATTAAGAGTTTAAACTCAACACTTTTCTGAGCTGGATTACTTCTGGATATCTTAGAAAACGCCACAGTATTTATCACTGTGCAGACCTGGTTTGAAATGTAGCATAAATCCCTGAGCAACTTATAGGCAAAGTTATTGTCCTGCTGTCCTTCATCTATGCAGAAGCTACTTGTGCAGCTACTAATCATTTGTCACAGATACAGGAGTTTTTATGGAGGCTGTCTTGAATGTTTAAAAGTTACTGTTTCCATGGATGTTGGTTACTTTTACCTCTGTCCAAGCAAACATGTTAAAAAGATGGTAAATAACAATGTTTCAGTGTAGGTTTCACCCCCTGGAGACGGAGATGTCGGCTCCCACTGTGTGACCTTACCCGCAATAATTTGCTTTGGAGACAAGCAGGAAAATCACCAAGAGCCCAAGAGAGCGTGAGAACAACACGGCCCCTGACCACCTCCACAACCATTAGCTACAGTACACCACAGATATGAGTGATTCAGATTCCCATCCATTGAATTGTTACGGATGCACGTGGAACTTTCAAGTGTGTCATGTACACCTCACAGACCACTTCCACTGTTATTGTCGTAGGAAGGAGGACGTCTTTTTATTTGTTTTAACCATGGAAATTTTGAATCTTAGAATTTTTATGTTGATGTCTGTTAAATGTTCTAATACTTTGTGTACTGATGCTAAATGACTGTATCCTGCTGCTATGTTGTTTTTTGTATGCTGAAAAACATTGAATATAGCAGACTGTTTTGCACATGTGTGTAGATTGTAACTATTAATGCACGAAGCCTGAGTGACGTCACAAAATTTGGATCACTGTTTTGACGTGTCAGTTTTACCATTTTCTATCTTGTAGCATGATATGAAAATAGTTAAATGGCATTGAATACATCTCTACATTTATATATTGGCTGGGGGTTTTCCGGTATCGACTTATCAAACATGTCATACCCTACTTTTTCAACAGCTGAGCTCCAAACAGGAGCTTAATTTACCTCCATAACATCATACTATATTGAACCAATAATTGAAAGTTTCATCTGAGACCAAAAACTCATCATGGAAAGTGTCATTGAGGTACTAGAAGAAGGTTCATTTCTCAACAAGAATACAGATGATTTCAAATCAAGAACTGCATAAACTTCATGAATACCTTAAATGTCATAAACAGGGGAAATTCCATGCTTCATTGGCTAAATATGAATTGGCTTTTTTAATCGGCAAACAAAATGTCGGCATTGTTTTTTTCAAAACCTGTGCTTTATCAAATATGTGCCTCGATTGCGGCTCAAGATGCTCATTCTTCAACCTCAAGTAAGCTTAGACTTTTGCTCCTTTTTCATTACTTGTTCATCTTGATGTTTTCTGTCACTATTAGTATTTTTACAAAAATAGATTCAAATAAAGTCTTAACTTATCAGAAATAACTGTTGGATCCTTGTATTTATTCAAGATATTTCATTGGAGGTACTTAGACATCTTTTTGAAGAAAAACCAAAGAAACACAGCATGTGACTGAATCAGTATTTTTCTGATGAAAAGATATAGGCTACATCCTGCTTATCAATAGCGGCCTTCCACATTTCTAAAATATTCAAGACCTCAGACCCGTACTAAATAATGTATGGTACAAGCAGAGTAAAAATAATAAAAAAAATACAACCAAAAGTGGATACACATGTATTTCAGTGATTCAATTAGAAAGCTTTTTAAAGATACACAAAGCCCACTAACCAAAGTAGCACTGGCATTTCTGTTAACGTCATAGAATAATACACAGATGGAAGCTGAATTTAATTGAAAGCTCAACCATAGACTAAGCAGCTCGGCTCTGAAAGCAAACAGTCAGCGGGTGCAAAATGTGAGTGTTTGATTATATTTAGTGTTACTTACTGCAGGCTAAACAGACGGAGCAGAAAAGTAGGTTCAATTTGCTTTTTCAGGGATTATGAATGCTTCCTGTAACAATGTCTCTCTTCTCTACATTAGCTCAAACCCCACTGTTCTCCATACTCACTACCTCTCAGTGTATAATCTTACATGGACACCTCATTAAACCATCCTAACCCTTTGAGTCAGAGATATACTTGCTGTTTAACCTTGCCTTTGCGAACTCAAACTTTATAGTATCTCTACTTGACTATGCGCTTCATGTGTTACTGGAGGATACCTAGAGGGAACACCAGGGAGCTCAGGCAGTATACAACAAATGTGGGGGATGTGAACAACAAACATGGCGTCACTTGGGGCAGTTACTATAATGTTAATTCTGAGATTAGAGCTAACATAATATAGAAATCAATATTGACATCAGATAAGCTAATGCTGACCAATGGTCCCATTTGTTCCCGCTGTTTTCGGTTTAAAGCAATTGGTGCACTTTGGCGCCAACCTAAGGTCTCTGAGTTCGACTGTTGTCGAACAAACAGTGCTGTTATGCTTCCCCCATTAATGGCCCTAACTAAGTGCATTTGTTAACAAGCAGAGAAGAGGTGTTATGAGAAGCCAAAGACACAAGGTACAGGGATATTACCAGATTTGGCACAAATATGACTCTGCAAGTGTCTACAGCCCGTTTGAGACAACCTTTGGCGTAAGATAGATTTAGTTATTTATTTTTTATAACTTAGGTGATATGACTTTCTGCACCCGGCAACCTGCTAAAGCTGCTAAACATGAGACAAGCATGACGCCAGATAACAATATGTCGCAATCTATTATGAATACTATATCTGCAGGGATGTACACTCACTCATATCAATCATACCATAAAATTGTTTTGGCAGCATTGCACATTGAAAGTTTCTTTATAGAAATATTCAATTGTATTCCTCATAATCTCATTTGCTTTTACATCCATCAGTTTGTTTCAGTCTGTTTTATAACCAGTTAAAACTCATCACAGGAGCTTCAAGTTTAAATCAGATGCAAGCATTCATAAATCCTATTCTAGTCTGGAAAATGATAGATGTGTTCATTTGATTGTTCAGTGCTGTTTATTTACTGAGGCTGCTGTGAAAACAAAGCAGCTTATACACAGAGTGAAAACAGGGGGGGGGGGGGGGGATGGAGAAAGAAATGCCACCAAAGAAGTTTGGGAATATGTTTTATTTTCTTAATGTGGACTGATTTTAATGAGTTTGCCATTCATTGTTTTGGAGCTTGTTTCAACTTGTAAGACAGAAAATCTTACAGTTATAAAAAGTTCCAGTTTGTATCTGAGTGAGGGGAGTTGTTCCAAACGCTTTTGTTATACCCTACACCTTAGAGAAGGGGGCATCATTCAGCTGTGACTTTAATACAAACGGAGTTCACTCTGTTACTCTGTCAGTGAGGAGGGTCCAAATTCTAAAGACCCTATCTCTTCTCTTGTCTTTCCCAACACTTTGTCAGATGCTCCCCATCCCGCCCTCTTCCTTCATCACATGTCCTCACCCCCTCACCCCCTCACCTCCTGTAAACACACAGACAGATGATGTCATCACGGTGGTTTATCTCTTAATGACAGGCCATAATGCAGTGGGCTGTCGAATCCCACAGGGAACCCAAGCTGGGAGGGAGGAAGTTAGGCGTCGCAAGGGGGTATGGTGTGTGTTTGTGTGTGTGTAGATATCACAGAGAGTTGCAAATTGTATCCTGACAGTACTATATAACCCCCAACTCGTTCTCTCAGGGCCATTAAACACACCGACAGCACCTAATACTGATCAAATGGATTTACAGCACTGCCTCTCAAAGCAGCTGTTTTCAACTCTTTCTGTCTGTAAAATTATTTTCATTCCAATCAAACAAAAGCCTTAAAGATTTGACTGACTGAAAATACTTCTCACTGACTATATTGTAAAATGTCCTTCCTTTCCTTTTAAATGAAAATGATTGAGTTTTTTTAAAATACGTTTCATAACGAGTTCTTGTTGGGGTCAAATGCCCCAGCCAGCTCCCTCCTTGTCTTCCTCTTTCTTTTCTGACATCCTAACTCTGTTCAGGTCCTTGGATGTTTTTATTAGATAGGACAGCTGAAGAGAGACAGGGGAAATGTGGGGAAGAGAGAGAATGCATGACATGCACCAAATAGTCATAGGCCGGGACCAGCGATTCAAATATCCTCTTTCAGTTTAAACACAGTGTTTCCTTGTTTCTCTGCTATCGGTGTATAGTCAAATAAACTGGACATTTTATACCTAAAGACATTAACTGGAAGAAAACCATTTGATTGGTCTGTGGCCATGTTCAGATGTTTCCTGCATAAAAAGAAGAGTCATGCGTTTCCCAATGAGCTCAGTCTGATGACACAGCATGGGGTCATTGGAGTGGGCTCCAGCGGAAATAAAGCAGATGTACCAAAGCAAAACAAAACTTTGTCGTCTGCACAAAAGACAGCTCAAGATTTGATGCTACCACTCCATTGTTATGTCATCTTTAACACATTGCCAATCAAAGACATGCAAGCACACAGTCTTGATGTGTAATTCAGTAATGTGAAGTATGTTATTAGACTTTAACTTGCAATTACCCAAATGAAAATAAATTGTATTGATATCTTTCCATTGTTCTTAAATGCTGTATTACAAACACTGTGCACTGTTTCAGCTTCCGTGAAGCCTTCAGATTCATAAATCAAATGAATTTGCCTCACAGGAAGCAACATGAGCCACAGCTCTGAATTTTGTTTCAATGCAGGCCTTAGTTTGGTCAAAGCATTCAATATGTGAGACAGCTGGAGCCTCATTATTTTTGGGCAGAGCTATAGAGTTTAATTTAGCACAAATATTGCATCATTTTCCTGTTCACAAGTCATATTTTCCTCTTCAGTCTTTTTTATCATTAAATGAATGAGAAGGATGAAGAAGTAAGATTTAGGGCCTGTGTCCATTGACGGCGATCTTTTTGCTGACCAGTTTGCTAACCCAGTTTTAGAGCGCTTCTCATCGGCTCTCATTGTTGCTAGGTTACGAAATTTTAACTTGTAGCTTAGCTTTAAAAGCTCCATGTGCTTAATATTTTCCTTTATCCAAGGAAGTATCAAAAAACATGAAAACAATGAAGGCCCAAAACATGAAAATTGTACCCTCAAAAAAGCAAGTCAGAATAGTTTCTCCTCTGCTATTGTTGTGTATAAAGCCGATAATAAAAGTACCACCCCACGATTGTGGCACCGTTTGAACTCTTTTCAAATGAGAGTGCTGTGAGCCCAGCGACAAATGACAGCTGGTGCTGAGGGCATTGCAGCGCCCAGCACACTGAATGCTGAAAACACCAAAATGCATTGGTTTTATACTGAAAATGGTCACTGCTAGCACAAAAACCGTCCTCAGTGGACACAGGCCCTTAAGTAATGTTGTAATCTTTATTGTGCTGCTTGAGGTTGGTGATAATGTCCAAACAGAGCTGCTATTTATTTTACATATGAAGTCAGTTTGAAAGCATTTTAGTATCATTTTCATCAGGGAAATGTGTTGCTCGAATCATAGGTTAACTATTTCTCAGACATTTTTATCCGTCTCTTATTGTGGATAACAGAGCATCACACATGGCTACCATTTGAAAAGTAACCCTTCAGTGATAATCTTACCATTTCCCCGCTGGTTTCGGTTCAGATCCAGACTCTGGAAGAACACTTTCCTAACTTACATGCTGGAAAGGAGTTTCAAGGCCTCTCTGAAGGATCATCACTATATATGGCATGAGTCCATGTTTTCATAAGTCTGGGCCATGTGTGAAAAAAATTGGCTACTGGTCTGGGAACATAAATCAACCTCTGGTTTATTTTTTGTGTTAGTTCCCAGATTAGGTGTCCATTTCCTCAAGATTCAATATAGCTCTTAAATGGTGATATACTTTCCCTGCCTTTGGTTATTGTGGTAGAGGAATGAAAGAAGAGGTTTGGATTGTTAACGTTGTGGGGGATTGAAAAATGTTACTGAGTCTTGGTGGTTGAATGGACTAAGTGCTCTTTGGACTACTTAAGGAAGATGTATGAGCCCAGACAATGACCTGCCGGACCCCACAGACCTCTGTCTGACCTGGAAATATTTAACATCCTCATTTGCATGTGTTTATGTGCCAGGTTCCAAATAAAACCTAATTAGAAATAGGATAAAAAGCATTTTGTCCTATTTAATGTTCCTCCGGTTAAATTAGGTAATTTAGCTGAAATGTATTTCTCCTATGTGTTGGGAACAACAGGCAGAAGTTTCTCATTTTTAAAGTGTACTTATTAAAATAGATATATGGTTAGTTATTATGTAGGTAGAATTTAAAGAGTGGATGACAGCTGCCATTTTTTACTTTTCCCATTTTGTAAAAATAAACACTGAAGCTTATTTTTATGTAGCCAAAAGAGAGCCGATTAGAGACTTTCCATGGTTACCCCCTAACACTGGTGAGGAATTCCTGAGTTGTAACTTTGTTTAAGAACATAAAGAGTGCACCAGACTAAATAGAAGACTGTGAGGAAGAGACAATATGAAAGAAGAAGAAAATGTAGTAAAATATTAAAGGATAATACAGAAAGCCATCCTTAATCAAGCGTTTTGCACGTGGGTTTGGCTGAGTCATTAAAATATTCTAGAAAAACAGTTACTAAGCACAGACAGGATGGAAAGTCAGGAGAACTGGGAAAGGATGACTTCCCTCAAACTCTTACTCATGTTCTAATTAGAGGTACATAACTACAGATGCACATGTTTGGGGTGTGGGTGGATACTGAATGCAGAAGCAAGGGGTCCCACATGAAGTGTGTTTTTATTCTCTTGGGGCAGCGTTAAGCATTGGGACTGCAAAATGTTGAAATGTGTGAGGGATTAGAGGTTGAGGAATTTGGTCCTTCTTTACAAAACATTTTTTCCATCCGCAGCCACAAAGGAAACAGAACAACATGGATGACGGAACTAAACTGGTAATGTTCCAAAATTGGTAAATGGTAAACGGACTTGAGCTTGCATAGAGATTTTTAAGTCTTCTGACTACTCAAAGCACTTTTATCAAAGCAGGTCACACTCACCAACTCACACCACTTTCACACACTGATGGCCGAGGTTGCAATGTAAAGTGTCCATCAATATTAAAGAATCCCTTTCATACACATTCACATGTTGCTGATGTAGCAAAAGGAGTAATTTGGGGTTCAGTGTTTTGCTAGAGTACATGCATGTGATTGCAAAAGGAGGGGATCGAACCCCCCACCTTCCGGTCAATAGACGACCAACTCTGAGCCACAGTCAATAGTAAACAATAGCAAAAAAAAAATACTTTTTTGCATAATTTACCTTTTTTGTGATTCATAATTCTTTAAAAATGTATTTATTTCAGTAATAAACAAGAGACATTGGTCACTTTTACAACTAACAGATTATTTTCACATATACTATTTTGAAAATGTCTAAAACTTAAAACTTTCAGGAGGAATGCCCCATCTTTACTTCATCATCTTGAAAAATGTTTTGATTAAAAGCTAAGCCTGTGTGTCAGCTTTAAAAATAACATGTTTTCTTCTCAAGAGGTGAACTCATCTCTCTTTTCAAAGCATGGGTAGAGAGTTGTTTACTTCTAAATTTCCCTAAAAGGTAAAGTAACAAAAAAACTATACATTTTACCATTTGCCTCATTATTTCAGATTTTGATATATCTGACGCTCATATATCTGCCTACATCCCAAATCATTGAGTTGAGTATGAAAATACATTTTTGATTGGAATTACTTTCCTCCAAGGAGATGCTTGTTAAACTTGAGGCTTGTTTTTCTATTGGCAGTATCATTAGTCATGGTTAATATAAATTCTGATGCCAGATATATCAAATATTGTGTTTTCATGCTGAGATCATCTCACCTACAGGGATAATTTGTATAATGAGATAATATGGGTAATTATTTATTTTCATTCTAAGTTGAATACACAAGTTTATGATGTCTGGTATGATGGCGTTCAACCTGTTTTTAACATCCTTTGTCATACATGGAGTCTCTTTGGGACATAAGTGTAAAATGAAATTGCAGCTCTATTTTTTTTTTTACCAATTCCTGAATTGTAGTGTAATGTCATACACTGCATGAGTCAAATTTGGTCTGAGCGGAAACCAATAAATGGAAACAGACTGGGAAATACAAGGACTGAATCACACACACACACACACACACACACACACACACACACACACACACACACACACACACACACACACACACACACACACACACACACACACACACACACACACACACTTCCAGATGGTTGTAAAGCTCACAGTCCAGCACTGGAAAACCATCATCTGACTGGGCAAGAGAGAGACAGAGTGTGTTTGTGCTGATGTAACATTTATGAATCCATGTTTGTGTGTGTGTGTACACTGTAAATGTATCTAACCCGTAAAGTGAATGTGCTCTTCCACTTTCATTTGCAATATCTTGTAGTTCATGTAAACTTTTTGATGACGACATTTTTCTGGTCAAAGGAAAAAGGAAAGACTGGAGACAGATAAGGAAACACTAGAAATATGTAACCCGAGAGGAAAAAGGATGGATGGGAAGGGTGATTGAGGCATGATATGTATTTTAAGTTAAAATTAGGCTTAAGATTTGTACATAAAAATGTCTTTAATGTAGCCTAATTATGCTTGAAGAACATTTAACAGGTTAAAGTTTGATGTCCAGGAGGAGGATTTAAATCTTTTAAATCTTCTACATCATGAAAATAAAGAAGTGTACGTGTGTGTTCTTGCGTGTAGTATTTAAAAAGGAAAGATCAAGAGAGCGTTTTGGTTCCTTTCATGTCCTCAGTCAGGCTTCATTATTACAGGATCTTCTGTCTCTTTGCTACCTGTCCACTGAACCAGGACAAATAAATCAGGTCACTTCTTTTGATGTTGTGCAGTGACCTGCCCCAAAAAATCCCAGCTCTGCTATCGGAACAGAAGAGTGACTGTTACACATAAGGCAGACTGCCCACTCTCCAGCAGCTCTTTATTAATCCCTCTGATAATACATGGTGTAGAGAGACAGGGGGATGAGAAGGGGCTTTCCCCAATGACTCAGACGTGAGTACAGCCACAAACAGTAAATTTCAGACACTGACAGTCCACCTTTAAAGGCCAAAGTCAGAGTACTAGACGATGGAAAAGATCGAAGCCAGCTACATCCAAACCTGCTCTAGGCTCTTTTTCATTTCTAGTTCATGTATCATTTGTACATACTAAATCACTGTTACATACATTAACAATAACAGCCAAGTTGATTAGAAAACTGGCAGAAATATCTATAGACAGGAAATAATGTTACAGTATCTGCATACCTACATTACCTTGTTTTTAAGCATGTTTGTGTTCATTTCATGTATATTGCTCGCTAAAGCATTTTTTCTAAATCTAATCTAACCAGTAGGGACATCTCAACTAACAGTCAGTTACGAAAACACACTATACTTAATTACAGAATACTTTTAAACCAGACTCCCTCTTCTTGTTTTATTTCTCAAACCACAGTAGTTTTCATTTAGATGTTAATGTTTAAAGAGAGCTGTGACTTGTTCAGGCTGAATGCTGTGCTGTAATTATTGTCAGCCTAGCTAACTACTCCCTTTTCAGGCTCTGAACCCAAAACATGTTCCCTTTCCACATATGGATTTCAGAAATCCTGACATCTCTGCACACTTTATTGTGAGGAAATGATTGTTTACAAAACTAAACGAAGCTTTTATTCTTGTTTCTTCTTGGGGTGTCTTTGGCTCAAGTGGTAGAGTCAACTGTCTCTCAATAGAAAGGTTGGTTTGTTGGAGCTCTTGCAATGTCGACGTGGCCTTGGGCAAGACGCATCCTCTTTCATCAGTGTGTGGTTCAGCTTTGAATGGTCAAATGGCTATAAAAGCTCTATCGAAGTAGTTCTATTACCATTTAAAATTTCCTAAAATTTCCTTTTTTATGTGACTCAGTCCGGTTTTCTACAAAGAAGATATTATAAAAAAAAACACTGTCATAGGATCTTTTTTGTCTGTTCTATACATTTGGTTCTCACAACAAGATTGTCAACACTGGAAGTAACCAAATCAAATCCATCTGGGTCTTGATGGCTAGTGCGCTAGTACCTAGTAGCATGCTTGGAACATGCTAGTAATATAGCAGTAGCAGTTTCCATCTTTGTTTTATTCTATCTTGGTGATTTACTCCTCCCTTGCATTTTGGTTATCATGGAGAAAACCTCTCTGTGTTATCCAGCTTGCTAGCTAATAAAATGGTTATTAACTGGAATTAAAAAAAATGGAGCTGTGCCATCAATAACTGTCGAATAACTAGCATAAAAAAAAAAAGCATTTTCTTATGGCGTAACTTAGGCCTGCAGGTGAGGAGGTTGAAATGAAATGATTAGTGAATACAGCTATATCTTCTTATTCAGAAGGGAATTTAATAATTTCCCCTAAAGCCTTTCTCTTAAACTCACTTTCTGTATACAGTATTCATAGAGTGATGTCACAGAGAAGTTCAAGTACTGTATGCAATCAAATTTGTCATTGTTTTGCAGAACTTTCGTTCCTCCTGAAAGTCCCCTCTTAAGCAACAAAACTGATTCATTTTCCTGTTGTACCCAGTCTTGACGTGCGGTCTTGGTGGTTTGGCCTTATTGAGTTCTTCAGTGTCAAACACTTACTGGTTTTTATCCTATTGAGAAAAGGAAGTATTAAAAGCAGTGCAGGACAAAAAAACGATGTGTTTCCTCTACATCACATCTGTGTTTGATACTCCAGGATAGATTCGTTAAAGACGGTAAAGGTTGGAAAGAATTAGTCACTCGTACAACTCACTCATACCAGTTAAAGGCACTTATTTCTAATCAGTGGGGAACCTCATCACGTTGTGTTTTGGTTCTGTCACAGCATATAAAGATAACACTCATGTTCCCCTACTGCATCCTGGGAAACAGACATCGACGTTTACTTTTAAAACTTCTTTATTGTATCATATTATGCTTCCCTCTTTGTGTCTGTGTCATCATCAGATACGTTTTACCAACCCAAGACTCCATAGAGACGTTTTTCAACTGAGTCCAAAAAATACCAATGATTCACTTTTTCTCACATTCTGAAGAATCTGGAACTCAAAGTCTGCTGCTTTGGTTGTTTGCGAGTATGTGTGTACGTGAGAATGTGTGTGTGCCTCAGGCACTGCAACATTATTGCTTTCTTTGTTTTTTTTCAAACAACATATGTCCACTGGAAAATGACACTCATTCAAAACAAACTACTCACTTTTGCCCACTCGCAAAACCACACAAACTGAGTTGGTCAAAACTGTCCAAAAATGTGTATCCATCTCATCCGTCACTGGTAAAGTCGGGAACGTCAGCTCATACTGTGCAACTGAATCCTTTACGATGCACATACAAAGCTCACACTGTATAATCAGGTTGGTAAGCATGATCTGAGTGCTCACACCTTTTAAGTGAAATCAGGACGGAGCATTGACAATTGTCAATAAAGTTTCCTGTAAAAAACTCCCACAGACGGAGGTTAAAGTCAGATATGTGTATTTTAGCTTTCTCATATGCACGACTTAAATACACACAGTGTCAAAAACCCTCTGTCTCTCTCTCTCACACACACACGCTTAACATCAACAACAGACACAAGCTGTCCAACAATACTCAAAATATCCTGGCAGCTGGAGGCTATTTCCTGGCAAAGTTACTCTCGTTGATATCTTTTGGTGATAGGACGGAGAAGGCACATCAAAAAGGCACGTCTGCTGGTGCCACTGTGCTTTCAGATACTGTCTGACAGTTTTGGCAGGTGTGATCAGGAAAAGAGCCTTGAAGTTTGGGAAAGGCTCGTGGCTCTGCTCTCACTGTGGACTATGAAGCAGCTGGTCAAGCCATGTTTTCGGCCGTCGTGCCTTCCTGTACACTGCATTACAAACTACGCATGAGCAGGCAAAGATTCAGCCTGACTTTTAAACTTTTTGTGCAACTGAAAAATAGATTCTAAATTGGCCTGAAATCTTTTGATTTTTGATTTGATTTTGATTTTTTTTTACTCTTCAGTGCTCGGGAAGTGTCCTGGCACCTCTCCAGCTACCAGTCCAACTTCCATATTATGGTCCGCACTGGGACTTGAACCGGCGACCCTCCGGTTCCCAACCCAACCCAACCCAACCCCCTACGGACTGAGCTTTAATGCCAGGTTTCAACCCTAAATACTAAAGGATTATCCAACCATTACTGACTGTCATAACCGTACGTGCTTGAAATAAACAGTGGCTGTACAAACAGTGCCAGTGACCTCCATGGTTTCTTTCCCTTTACAGTCAGAGATTATTGGAAATGCTTAGAGAAAAGAAAGTAAAACAATGAAATCACATTTTACACCAGAATGCAACTTAAAAAGATGACTCACATTAAAGGTGCAGGGTGCGCTTCACAGATTTGATCCTGTGATATCGTTGTAAAAGATCAATTTAAATCAGTAGGAAACATTTTTAGAAATCTTTTTTTCATAGAAAGTAAGTTCAAAGTCTCACAGGGAAATCAATTGCCTGCACTTTTTTAAGGCCCTGAAACACAAAACTGACCTCAAAGAGATGGCTTCACCTGGAATCACAGGTCCCATTGTGCCATCCATCACAGTGCGTCATGTCCACGTCAAGTTGGATATTACTTTGCTGGAACACACCACCTAAACAACAGCTTTCATTTTAAAGAAGATATGTATATAACTCTAATAGAAACCCATTCATACCAATATTAGGCATTCAGTGTAACTGCTCCTGCCGAGGGGCATTGTAGATAGACTAACCAGATCCATCTGGGCCTGCAGGTGGGAGCAATGGAGGGGATTTAAGGGAGGTGTGAAACCAAAAGACAACACTGGATTATTATTTGAACCAGCACCCTGATGTTTTACTTGTTAGCGTAATATTGTGTTATCCTCTGAACTTAACAAAGTAGTTTTTGGGTGTAAACCTAAAAGAAACAGATTGTTCAGGTTACCATGTTTTAGAAAGGAAGAGAACAGATCTTAAACTGACAAAGTGGATCCTAAAAGAGCCGCTAAACAGAGACCCCTCCTCTTATAAAATCAAACCAATAAATGAGTGAACTTTGGGAAGATGGAAAATATTACCTGAGGCCCTTTTTGCAGATTGG
Source organism: Labrus mixtus (assembly GCF_963584025.1). Lineage (NCBI taxonomy): Eukaryota > Metazoa > Chordata > Actinopteri > Labriformes > Labridae > Labrus > Labrus mixtus. The sequence goes on from NC_083624.1 coordinate 12,768,870, forward strand.
TGCACATACTGCTAACGCTGACACTGTCGCCTCACATGGCTTTAGAGAGTCTTTGGTTCTATGCTGAAAATAAACAAGCTGAAGCAAATAGACTCACAGCAGCAGACTCACTAACTCAGAATAGACAAAGAAATGCTCTAACAGCTATTAACTACATAATATGACTTGCCATGGGGCATTTTTGGACAATATTTTCCTTTCTCTCATACATCCTTCTTTTATCCTTTCCAGACCAGCTCTTTTTCCGAACACTTTTCACACACTTTTAAACAAACCTCAAACCTCAAACACTCAACACGATCCAACACCTCAAATAAAAAAAAAAACAGCTACCGTGGCTAGGCTAACCTTGTTATCTGATATTAGCTCTGCTACAAGCATTCTGGTATCATCGGAGACGAAATGTATCTAAAACAACTTCACTGTCATCACGGAGATACCAGACAATTAAATGTTCAGTACATCCTAAATGAAAAAAGGACAATATCAATTTATAAAATCATTTCATATCTAAACTATGTTGCACTAACGTTGTCAATAAAGACAAAAAGTGCAAATTTACAGTAGTGAACATCGTAAAGTAAGTCGACTGGCATTAATGTACATATGTATGATGGTGGTGGAAGATTGGCGATTGAAATGAGAGATGAGTGTTATTTTGCGCTGGACCCCTGCCAGCAAGCCAACGACGAAATGCAGATGCCGCTGAATTTATTGTGCCATGTCGCTGTTGAACTGGCCTGCCACGAATAACAGCGGCATTTTTCATGTGCCGTGACATGTGTCCCGTGCTGCTTTTAGATCTCAGCGCCACTCATGTTTGATTGGAAATTCGTTTTTTTTCTTTCTTTTTTTTTTTACTATGATAGTCATTATATCTACACTGTTTCCAAAATGATTACATTTTAATTCAGACTCACTTTTAAGGCTAATTGGCCAAAAATATTTTAAAAAATGTCTTCATTATTGTTATTTGTGTATCGGAAGTAGCCATTAAATCCAAATGGTTTGCCATACTCGTTTAAATAAAGTAAGATGCACAAACTAAAACTTTCATAACTTGGTAAGAGGAAAAACACACAAACCTGAAAGGACTTGTTTTATAGTATGCACACCTATAGTGTTTGGTGTGATCCTCCCAGGTTTGGCTATATCTAGCTGAGCACATCTGGCATCAAAGTGCATCTGATCGTGTCTCAACTTGCCCAATTTTGCTTCCTAGCTCACATTTAATGGAAACTGTCCCCTCTGCCAACCACAACACTACTGAAATTCAGAATCATACAAGCAGACACACACACGCGCACGCACGCGCACACACACACACACACACACACACACACACACACACACACACACAGACAGGAGGATTGCCGTGACTTTTAGTGCCGAGTTACTGGAAGTGTGTCCAAGTTGTCTGGCAGAGGACTTTCCCCTTTTCTCTTCAAGGTCTACCCTCTCAAGCATCTGTTTTTCTCCTCCATTTCTTTCTGCTGTAAATTCCCTTCTCTTTCACCCATGTATTGCTTTCATTCAGTCATTTCACAACACTTTCTCATTGTCTCTTGCCTGCATCTTTCAATAACTGTCCCCACCCATTTCTTCCCTATTGTCTCTTCCTCTTCTTGTCTGTAATCAGTTTCTCCCTCCTTCCTGCGTGACCTGAGATGATCCCAGAGATGCCATGTTTGTATTCACCCCTCTGCAGAAACCTTCAATCACTCTATCTGCCCCAAAGCCACTAAAAGGATGCTCTTTGTAGATGTCTATATATGTGTGTGTGTGTTTCTGTGTGTGTGTGTGTGTGTGTGTGTGTGTGTGTTTAAAGGTGAATGTTAGTGCTATACTGTAACTCTGTACAGTAAGTCTGAGTTTCACACCCAGTTAATAAGTGTACATCATAATAGCAGAAGGATTGGTTCTAATGAAGTTACTGGAAACTTGTACTTAGCCATGACTTCCAGAGTCTCTTCAATAGAAATAATCATCTAATTACCCCTCTAGTGTGGTTGCTAGGCAGACAAAAAAGAATCCCCCTCGGAGAGTTTCCTCACATCAAAGAGATCGGATGCTCTCTCAATTTGACACGTTTTATCTTCTTTCTCCTTTTTAATCTACTCGTCTCCTCCCATCTCTCTTGATTTCTCTCTCTCTCTCCCTCGTTCCCTCCACCCCTCTCTCGCTCTCTCTCCTTTTCTCCTGTTCCTTCCTGTGGCCTCATCTTCTCCTAAATAAACAAACAGAGACAAAATGTTTCCGCAACCCAGACATTTGGCTAATTGAAACCTTATCTGAAAGTGATATCCACTGTCAACCGTCATGTAAACAAACCAAGGTTAACAGTTAGAATACATTGAAGACATTAGAACACATGTTTCCCTGTTTCTTTACCTTTTTAGAAATGTTTATGTGTTTGTGTAAAAAGTTGTAGGGCTGTAAGCTGCATGGAGTATGGAAGCAGGATGCCAGCTCTTTGCATGTTAACACATGAGCAGAGTTAGAAAATGTTTTTTTTTTCTTACACATTGTCAGGTTACCCGAATTGTTTGCTACATATCACATGAATAAATGGTGTTCCTTGGGTGAACAAAATGAATCTGAGCCGAGTTTTTACCCAGCAGCAAAAATATGCACATTCATGCAAGAACATTTGGTACAATTATAACCATCTCTGATTAGCGTAATAGCCCTGACCTAAATGAAGTCTCCTCAGGGCTCCCAGGAGACTTTTTTTTTTTTCACATGACGTGGATACAAAAGAGAAATGAGAAGAAAAAAAAAAAACAGGCATACTAGCAAAAGGCAAAAGAGGGTGTATTGTAAACTTGGCAAACTTTCTCAGTGAGTAAAGAGCAAAGAAAAGAAAAGAGCATTAGAAAGCGCTTGCCTTTCTTCCCTTGTCACAGGACAGGAAATTTGCCAGACTCTACCCACAATCTGTATATCAGAGTTCCTTTCCTCCTCCTCCTCCTCCTCCTCCTCTTCCTCCTTCTCCTCCTCCTCCTCCTTCTTCTTCTCGCCCCCACTGCCCATGTTTCTCATCCCTCACCTCCTCTTCCTTTCTGTCTTACTTTTTCAGACATCTATCTTATCCACAGTCGCTTCCTGTGCTCTCACCTCCTCCTCCTCATCCATCTATTCTCTAAATTCACCATCAGCCTGCCCACATCCCTCCCCCCTCCTTCTTATCAGGCTTTTAGTCAAAGATATGGGCTGTGTCCAAAACCACATACTGCCTACTACATACTCAAAATATATATACTGCATGCTGCATAATCGTTAGTTTAGTCCGGTCCGAGCTCTGTTCAATGAGCTACAGTAGCATCAAGCTAGCTCAAACCGTCGCCCTGTAAATATAATTCAACAACAATATGCAAATGTTCTTTACTAATACAACTACGTAGTCATTTTAATATTTTTTTGCAACATGTAAAATATATTTCAGCACGGAACTTGGCTGCTCTGCCATTGGAAAGTCTGAGAGCTGCATTGCATTGTGGGGGG